>NW_022196904.1:107848614-107855102 GCF_008632895.1 Mastomys coucha
GCAGGTGCAAGCCTGGCATATACCACACAGCTGCACAGGCAGGTGCAAGCCTGGCATATACCACACACAGCTGCACAGGCAGGTGCAAGCCTGGCATATACCACCCAGCTGCACAGGCAGGTGCAAGTCTGGCATATACCACACACAGCTGCACAGGCAGGTGCAAGCCTGGCATATACCACACAGCTGCACAGGCAGGTGCAAGCCTGGCATATACCACACACGGATGTACAGGCAGGTGCACACATACAAGATTATCTGCATGTGAGTGAAGTCAAGTGATCATGGGACCCTGTTACCATAGATACAGAGTAACCTCCCAGGACCTGGCCCTGTCCTAAAAGCCTCAGACACTAGTGAACTCTGTGGTACTTGGAGAGTGATAGAAAAGTTGTTCTTATCTCTGTCCTGTGTCTTTGATGTTTTTCACAAGATTAACTGGAGAGGAACAGCAAGAGTGGAGCAGAGGCTGGAATTCCTTTCAGGACCTAGGGTGGCTGTGTTCATAGTGTGTCCTCTTGTTCTCTCTGCTGCTATTCTTCTAATTTACACCCTTCAGAGGGTATGAAGCCATCTAAAAGAGCTGTAATTAAGATTTCACATTGAAGGCTGCCTATCAGATGTTTCATAAGTAACTTTGAAACAAAGGGACAAAAAACAGTTTTCCATCCCCAGACAATAATAAACCACTTTCAAATAATCCAAGGTATTTCTATGTGTATTAGAGATTAATGAGGCAGGCCTGTGCCAACTTGTATTTCTTCTTTAACACCCAGAAGATGAGCTGTGGCTGAGTAAATGAAAACTGTCTAAACATCAGATGACAGTACCAGCGACTGGACTAGGAGGCCAGGAGGGTGGGCTGGGAGAGTTGAGAGTTGTTGTAAGACAGAGTTTCTCTGTGTAGCCCTGGCTGTCCTAGAAGTCACTCTGTTAACTAGGCTGGCTTCAAACTCAGAGATCTGCCTGCCTCTCCCTCCCAAGTGCTGGGATTAAAGGTGTGTGCTACCACCGCTTAGAAAATGTGGGTTCTTAAAAGAGTGTTCATCTGCAAGAGTGGATCAATATTGAAGGCAAGCTCAGAATCCCATTTGACTATCTGTTTGCTGTATGGTCTTAAATAATCTGAATTTGATGATGGAGAACTGGCACAGAAGTTAAGAGCACTTGTTTTTGCAGAGGGACATGAGTTCAGATCTCAGCTCTCAAACATCAGGAAGCTCACAACTGCCTGTAACCCAAGCTTCAGGATCAGTTGCTCTCTTCTGTGCCCTTTGGGCACCTGCATGCATGTGGCACAGACACACACACACACACACACACACACACACACAGACACACACAAATAAAAATAAATCTTAAAAAAAAAACCCTGAGCTTCAGTTTCCTCAGCTATTAAAGAGCTAGCGAATACCTTCTGTTACTAGAAGGACACCTGCAAATAGTAACATGTACTTAGTAGTCCTCATGGGTACCAAGGAATGCTAGCTTCTTGTCCTTTTCCAGGGATGCTCAGGTGTGTGAAGGCAAATATATCCAAGACAGACAAATTGATGTTCACTTTTCCTAACTTAGGATTTCTCAATTAAATACGATTCTCTCCATTTCTCCCTGCCCTAGTTATGTGATCTTTGGTAGGACTATTTTTGAAAGTTTAAAAATACTATTATTTCTGCCTCCACATTTGTCATCTTCAAGTGGAATGCCTGCTATTCTGATTTGTCTTTTTCCACCCAGCTGTTCCTCCTATCCTGTCACTGGGCATGGAAGCTTCAACTGAACAGCAAGCAGCCAAGCTACCAAACAAGCTCTCACAACTGGGGCTTTTCTGTCTGTCACCAGCCACCAAACTTGCATCCAAATGGCTCTGAAACAGTGGCATCATTCATGGCTTACTGGGACCCTTGACATTTTATCTTGATATGGCTCAAGAATAATTGCTGACTTGTAGTTTGCTCTTAAAATGGTGACTTATGCTTATTTATGCACGATTTCCTTGTTTTCTGTTTTGCTTCACAGCGTGGCTCCAAAGTAGCTATATATTTATTGGGTGGGCGGATGGCTGGATAATGAATGAATGTTGTCAGGCCCTGTTTTGGAGATTGCAATTAAGTGACTTAAGCACTTTGGTTGTTAATCTGCTGTAGCTATTACACACAAGAGACAGTTCCTTCTTTTTAAAAATCTTTGTGTGTATATGTGTATGATGAACCTGTGTGTTTGTACGTACCAGCATGGGCGTGCCATAGCACATTCCTGGAAGTCAGTAGACAGCATTCCCATGTCTCCTCCTCCAGCTCTTCCCCCTCTAACTCCTTCCTCCTCCATTTTGTGAGACAGTCTTACTACGTAGCCCTGGATGTTTTGGAACTCACCATGTAGACCATGATAGCTTTAAACTCAGCAATCTGCTTGCCTCTGCCTCCTGAGTGCTGGGATTAAAGGGGTTTGCCAACATAGCCATCCATCTTCTCCCTTTCTATCCTGCTTCAGGGAGAGCCTACTTCCCAGCTCACAGATAGCACAACTCCCTTCCCTGACATACACAACTTTTCTTTTTTCAAGACATGGTTTTATGCAGCTCAGGTTGGTTTCTAACTCACTATGGAGCTGAGGATGGCCTTGAACTCCTACACTCTTGCCTCCACTCTCCCTGTGCTAGGTTTACAGGCAAGCACTACATGCTCTTCTGAAGGTGCCATTAAGCTGTTTCCTAGGTTGTCCTAATGTGGGGCCTCTTTTTATGAGGCTGTTAATCCCATAACTGGAGTTTCTAGGACCAAAAGCCTGGGCTCTCACAGCCCTCTCCCCGAAAGGGACATCTACTTGTCCCAGTTAAAGAGACAAGTGATTGTAAAAAGCAGAGACAGGAGATTTATTCAACATGGCCACCTTGAGAAGAAGAGCAGTTAAAAGAGGTACAGGGACTTATGTTTGTCTTTGGGATACTGACATGAGCATTTAAGTTTAAGTAGAGAAAGAACTAGGGCAGAGGACAAGGGGCATTCATCATTCAAGCAGGCCTGTTGAAGGTGGACACCGATTGGTCTTTGGCTCCATTATAGTTCTACATGAGGATCTGTCTTATCCCCCGGCCTCGATTACTTATGTTTCTCCATGTGGCTTCACTGTCATCGGATAATTGCTGTATGAGGTGACTGGAGAGAGATCAGGAACAGTAATTTATCTCTGTGCCTTCAGCCACAGCAAAAGAGACAGACACAGGATGAAAGCAGACAGGTCAGGCTTGCATCCTGTGTCTGGTTACTTTGTGGGCTGAGTGAGGAGACTGTGATTTTTAGGGAAAGCGGGCTTCTCAGTGCCTGTTTTCGTTCCCCTCACAGGCTCTACTCATATAACCTAATCACTTTCCAAAGGACTCACCCCTTGATGCCATCGCCTTGGGGGCTAGGATTTCAACCAAAGAATTTGGTGGGAACAGAGACACTTAAACACAGCATGTAATTACCTTTTGTGTGTGCAAGAACACTCACGCTCTCAGCAATTCTCAGGCATGAGTACTGCCTTTATTCTGGGTCAGCCTTCCTCACTCACTGTTTGTGTATGAGATTCCATTTGTTCTGGAGAACAGCCTGGTGGTGTAACTCGTGCTCTTAGCAGTTTAAAGTGTGGAAACTGCAGTCCGAAGAAGGAATGTCTTATTTGCATTTACAAGGTCAGAGCCAGTCCTTGGCTGAGCCAACATGCCCATCATTTCTCCTGTGCCGACCCTCAGCAGCTCACTCCAGGAGGTGACTCTCTTAAGAGGATGATGGACGAAATGGTCCTTTCTCATCTAGAAAGATGAGAAATTCCCAACAAGCCAAAAACAATCACAGTAGCAGATGGGTCTCAATAGCCACACCCTGATTCATATTTGGGGGCTTAGGACCTAACTCATATTTGGGGGGCTTAGCACCTAACTCATATTTGGAAGCTTAGCACCTAACTCATATTTGGGGACTTAGCACCCCACAAATTAGTCACATGATTTTTTAGTCACTAATGAATAATGACTCACAGCAGGGGCTGCTTTGTAGCCATCTATTCTAGCAGCCCAGAACCCCTCTGAGTCAGCCCAGGAGGCCAGTCCCTGTGAGTGTCTCCTTAGCCAGGGGCTGACTGTACTAGTTACCTTTCTGTTGCTGTGATAAAACAAGGCCAAGGAGACTTAGAGAAGGAAGAGTTTTGGGCTTATGGTTCCAGAGTCCGTAATGGGGGCTGGGGGCAGCAGGAGGCAGATATGGCAACTGGAGCTGGAAACTGAGAGCTTACATCTCTAAACTTGTGTGGAGGAAACAGAGTTAACTCAACATGGCACCAAGTCATCAAGCTTTTAAAACCTGCCCACAGTGACATACTTCATCAAGTAAGGCCACTCCCCCTAGGCCCCCCTAAACTGGGGACCAAGCATTCAGTGCTGGAAATATGAGGGACATATCATTCAAACCACCAACACACTGCTTTACATTGCGATCTTGTTTGGGTGGTGGTGGTATTTTGAGCCTGGGTCTCATGTAGCCCAGGCTAGCCTGGAACTAGGTATGTAGCCAAGGCTGACCTTGAGCTTCTGAACCTCCTGTCTCTACCTCCATAGTTCTGAGATTACAGTATACTCAGTTTTATGAGGTGCTGGGGACCAAGCTCTGGGCCTCCTACATGGAAGGCAAACACTACCTACTGAGCTTCCCTAGGCTTGTGCTATCATCATGTCACTCTGATATTGGGTGGTTTAGTCTCCCCTATTCTGTGACTAAAGAAACTGAGGTCCAGAGAGGTGCTCAGTTCATGAGACTACTAAGAGGAAGCACTGGAGTCTGAACCTAGGACTCTGGTTCCAGAGCCGACATTTATCGTGACCATCGGTGAAAGAAATACTTCCTATTATGCAATGTAATTACTGCAAAGAAATGAGCCATGTGAGCAGAGATATGCTTAGCTTAATTGGAACATTATGCACTACATATGAACAAATAGATACCAAAGTGCCACGAGATAACCTATAAATATGTATAATTTCTATATGCCAATTTTAAAATGTTTTTAATGGTTTTAATTTTTTAAAGAAAAAAAACAGTTTCCATGACAACTCTTAAAACTGCTGTCAGACCCAGTTTGTGAGCCGTGCAAGAACAATCTTATTATAACTTTATAGCCATGTTCCTTTTCTTGTTCTCCTCTTAACAAAGGAGCATTGATTACTTCATTCTCAGACTTGGCTGGAAGTTGTCTTTGTTTCTAAAAATCAAAGTCCGCTTTGAGAACAAGGCTTTAAAGACAAAGTCAACGGCCTGTCCCAAGGGTGACCCCAGGGTTCTCTTACAAATGAAGGGCAGTGGCTTCGTGGTATGGCTCTCCCCCTCTGGCTTGAAGCTCTGTCTGCAGGGGGCATGGCTATCTGCCAGATGGCTGAGGTAGTGGGCTTGACCGACTGCCAGATGGGGCTATCATCAGTGTACCGTAAGTTGTGTTTCAGTTGTTAAACACAAACAGCATCAGTTAACTTTCTGCCACAGAAATAGCTTCCATTAGTGGCTTAAAATTACTGTCTGTTTATTTAGTTCACCATTTATTCTATGAATCAGCAGCAATCAGCGCTGGACTTAGCTGGAAGGTTCTTCCAGTCTTGGCTGTGTTCATTTGTTCATTTGCATGTTTCTGTTCAGTTAACACACACACCCACACACACACACACACCCACACACACCCACACACACACAACTGCACAAATAAAATGTTTGAAAAGAAAATGCTCAGGAGCTGGAGAGATGGCTTAGTGATTAAGAACTCTGGCTGCTATTCCAGAGGACCTGGGTTCTGTTTCCAGCACTTACATGATGGCTCACAAATGTCAGGTCCCAAAGAGACCTGGCAAAAATGGCCAACTGGGTTGCCTATTAGTATACCAAAGTGTGTGCAGCCTCTGGGCCCACCCAGTACCTGCTGCCCATCTCAGCTCTTCTCACCACACCCCTTGCCATAAACTTCTCCTGCCCAGGGCCTTCCCTTCCCTCCCCCAGCTTCATTTTCCTATATTAACCCTGCAGTTTTGGCCATGTACACTCTTAACTCCTCTTTTGCATTCTCTCTCTCCCTCTCTTTTTTTTAAAGAGTTTAAAAATATATTAATTTATTTTATTTATATGAGTACACAGTAGCTATCCTCAGACATACTAGAAGAGGGCATCAGATCCCATTATAGATGGTTGTGAGCCACCATGTAGTTTCTGAGAATTGAACTCAGGACCTCTGGAAGAACAGTCAGTGCTCCTAACCAGTGAGCTATCTTTCTAGCCCATCTCTCCTTCTCTTCTTTTTTCTTCTCCTCTTCCTCTTCTTCCTCTTCTTCCTTTTCCTCCTCCTCCTCCTCTTCCTCCTTCTTCCCTATCTCTCTTGATCTTCTTTGTCTTTGGCTCTTTTCTTAGTCCACTTGCCCTCGCTTCCCTCCCCTCCCCTCCCCTCCCCTCTTCTCCCCATCCCTTCCCTCC
>NW_022196904.1:107855145-107859120 GCF_008632895.1 Mastomys coucha
CCCTCCCCTCCCCTCCCTTTCCCTTCCCTTCCCTTCTCTTCTCTTCTCTTCCTTCCTCTCCCTTCCCCTCCCCTCCCTAGCCCATGTACACTCTTAACTCCTCTTTTGCATTCTCTCTCTTTTTTTTAGAGTTTAAAAATATATTAATTTATGTTATTTATATGAGTACACAGTAGCTATCCTCAGACACACTAGGATATCCCCTCCCCTCCTCTCCTCTCCTCTCCTCTCCTCTCCTCTCCTCTCCTCTCTTCTCCTCTCCTCTCCTCTCCTTTCCTTTTCCTCTCTCGCTCTCCCCCTCTTCTCATGGCCCTGTTCAGTCTGGACCCTTCCAGATGCCTCTGACTGTGCTCTCCCTTGTATCTACAACAAAATCCCTCTCCTCAGCCATACCTAGGAACAGTGAAGTCCTCATTTCATTCAGCAGCCATTCAGGGGATGCAACCCCTCCACAGGTACCAAGCATGTCCTACACATGATGCACAGACATTCATACAGGAAAATTTCTTTATACATGTAATAAAATTAATTTAAAAAAACAAAAGCACTTAACACACATGAAATGTGTGGAAGACAGAAAATCTGTAAGAGGAATGTTATTTTCCCAAGGCTCTTCTTGTTGTCTGTAGGTTTGCCTGAGTGAATGGTGGGTGACATCCTGCTTAAGATAGAATTAAGGAAAACAAATCCATTGAAGTCAAACATAGACCACAACACACTGCTTTCTAGATATTATAGACGGACAAGGAACGGCTCTTGTCATTCTAAACCCCAAGGCTAAGTATCTAATGTGAAATCCCAAACTGTATAACTCCTTTCTTCTTACAGTCTGTACACAGGCTGGCCTTGGACTTCTGCTCCTGCTGCCTACACATCTCGAGTGCTGAAGTTGTGGCATGAGCCACCACTCCTAGTAGTTTTATACAGTATTAGGCATCAAGCAGAAGCCTCCTACATGTCTGGAAAACACTATATCAACCAAGATCCAGCCCCGAGCCCTAACACCAACATGATGCCACAGGGGAAAGTTCTAAACTATGCTGGCTAGTTTTATGTCAGCTTGACACAAGCTAAAGTCATCCATCAGAGGAGGAAATCTCAATTTTAAAAATGCCTCTAGCTGGGTGATGGTGGCACATGCCTTTAATCCCAGCACTTGGGAGGCAGAGGCAGGCAGATCTCTGTGAGTTTGAGGCCAGCCTAGTCTACTGAGCAGATTCTAGGACAGCCGGGGGTACACAGGGAAAAACAAACAAACAAACAAACAAACAAACAAACAGAGAGTGAAAGAAAAAAATGCCTCCATTTGGCTGTAGGCAGGATTATTGGGCATTTAGTGATTGATGTAGGAGGCTGAGGGCATTGTGGCTGAGGCTACCCCTCGGCTGGTGGTCCTGATTCTATAAGGAAGCAGGCTAAGCAAACCATGGGAGCAGGCCAGTAAGCTACATTCCTCTATAGCCTTTGCATCTTAACCCTAACCTTCCTGGAGCTGTTTCCTGCCCTGCTGGCTGGTGCTCCTTCCTGTCCTCACTTCCTTTGGTGATGAACTACAATATGGAAGTATAAGCCAAATAAACTCGTTTCCTCCTGAAGTTGCTTTTAGTCATAGTGTTCATTGCAGCCATAGAAACCCTAACTAAGACATATACCATGAAACTCACATGTAAGATTATTAAAAAATATCAACTATAATTACTTTCAGATTGTGTGCATAAGGTATGTAGGGAACATAAATTAATTTCATATTTAGACTTGGCTCCATCCCAAGCTATTTCCATAAGTGTGAATATTTCAGGATCCCAAAATTCTGAAACTCAAAGCAGTTCTGGTCTCAAGCATTTGGAAAAGAGGATTCTCAACTAATAGTCTCTTTAAAAACATGATATATGGGTCCTGGAGAGATGGCTCAGCAGTTAAGAGCACTGGCTGCTCTTTTAGAGGTCCTGAGTTCAAGTCCCAGCTACTGCATGGTGGCTCACAACTAGCTATATTGTGATATGATGCCTTCTCCACGCAGCTGTAGATGCAGATAGAGCACCCATATGCATAAAATAAATATTTGAAAAAAAATCCACAATGTATGTGAGTAAAATTTAGGCCATCACTGTTAGGAATAATGAGCTCAGAGGGTGGATAGGTGTTCTGAAGACACCTTCTGGAGTGGAGAGACTGCTAGAGTTACAGCTGGTGGTTAAATAACGACAGAGCAATTCAAAAAGGAAACAAAGTATCCCAGCCTTCTTTGAAAAAAATTTTTTTTGTTCTTTGAAAGTTTCATATGTTTATACAATGCTTTTTTTATCATACCATCCAAAACTACTAGATCCTTCCAGAGCCCCTATGGCCTCACCCACCTCACTGTCCTCTCTTTTGTTGCTGCTACTGATGACCTACTGGGTACAATTTGTGCTGCCCACATGCACATGGGGGTGTGGCCATTGACTGGGGCAGGAGCCATATCCCCAAAGGAGAGCCCCTCCCTCTTTCATCAGCTGTCAACTGCCACTCACTCCTCTAGGAGGAGGGCCTTAGAGGCCTCCATGCTAGGAGGGACTTAGACTGGCTTGATGTTGCGGAGGTCTCCACTGCTGTGAGTTGATAGGCTAGTAGCCAGGTTCAAAACCCAGCATTTCCAATTTCCGGAGGAACCGCCAAACTGATTTCCAGAGTGGTTGTACCAGTTTGCAATCCCATCAGCAATGAAGGAGTGTTCCTCTTACTCTACAACCTCTCCAGCATCTGCTGTTACCTGAGTTTTTTATCCTAGCCTTTCTGACTAGTGTGAGGTGGAATCTCAGGGTTGTTTTGATTTGCATTTTCCTGATGACTAAGGATGTTGAAGATTTCTTTAAGTGCTTCTCAGCCATTCGGTATTCATCAGTTGAGAATTCTTTGTTTAGCTCTTTACCCAATTTTTTAATAGGGTTATTTGGTTCTCTGGAGTTTAACTTCTTGATTTCTTTGTATATATTGGATATTAGCCCTCTATCGGGTAGAGGATTGGTAAAGACCTTTTCCCAATTTGTTGGTTGCCGTTTTGTACCAGAGGACCCAGCTATACCACTCCTGGGCATATACCCAGAAGATGCTCCAACATGTAATAAGGACACATGCTCCACCATGTTCGTAGCAACCTTATTTATAATAGCCAGAAATTGGAAACAACCCAGATGTCCCTCAACAGAGGAATGGATACAGAAATTGTGGTACATCTACACAATGGAGTACTACTCAGCTATTAAAAACAATGAATTTATGAAATTCTTAGGATCTGGAGAATATCATCCTGAATGAGGTAACCCAATCACAAAAGAACACACATGGTGTGCACTCTCTGTTAAGTGGATATTAGCCCAGAAGATCGGAATACACGAAGTACAATCCACAAACCACAAGAAACTCAAGAAGAAGGAAGACCAAAATGTGGATATTTTATTCCTTCTTAAAAGCGGGAACAAAATACCCATGGAAGGAGTTGCAGATACTAACTATGGAGCAGAGACTGAAGGAAGGACAAGCCAGCCTGATATAGCTGTCTCCCAAGAGGCTCTGACAGTCCCCGACTAATACAGAAGTAGAGGCTTACAGCCATCCACTGAACTAAGTACAGGGTTCCCAATGAAGGAGCTAGAGAAAGGACCCAAGGAGCTGAAGGGTTTGCAGCTCCTTAAGACGAACAACAATATGAACTAACTAGTACCCTCAGAGCTCCCAGGGACTAAACCACCAGTCAAAGAGTACACATAGTGGGACTAATGGCTCCAGCAGCATAGTAGAGGATGGCCAAGTCAGTCATCAATGGGAGGAGAGGCCCTTGGCCCTGTGAAGGTTCTATGCCCCAGTGTAGGGGAATGCCAGGGCCAGTAAGCAGGAGAGGGTGGGGTGGTGAGCAGGGAAGTGGGGAGGGAACAGGGGCTTGCTCTTGTTGGTTTTTGGTTTTGGGTTTTGGGTTTTGGGTTTTTTTTTTTGTTG
>NW_022196904.1:107860139-107866533 GCF_008632895.1 Mastomys coucha
ACTCCTCCACCTGGGAATCCTTCCCATATTCAATCATCAAATCCAGACACTATTGTGGATATCAGCAAATGCTGGATAACAGGAGCCTGATATAGCTGTCACCGGAGAGGCTCTGACAGTACCCAACTAATTCAGAAGTAGAGGCTCACAGCCATCCATTGGACTGAGCACAGGGCCCCAATGAAGGAGCTAGAGAAAGGACCCAAGGAGCTGAAGGGTTTGCAGCCCCTTAGGATGAGCAATATGAACTAACTAGTACCCTCAAAGCTCTCAGGGTCTCAACCACCAACCAAAGAATACACATGGTGGGACTCATGGCTCCAGCTGCATATGTATAGCAAAGGATGGCCAAGTCGGTCATCAATGGGAGGATGATCACCTTGGCCCTGTGAAGGTTCTATGCCCCAGTGTAGGGGAATGCCAGGGCCAGGAAGCAGAAGAGGGTGGGGTGGTGAGCAGGGGGAGGGGGAGGGAACAGGGGATTGTTTTAGTTTTGGGGTTTTTTAAAAAAATTTTTTTCTTATTTTATTTTCTTTTTCTTTTTTCTTTTGGAGGGGAACCTGGGAAAGGAGATATTGTAAATAAAGAAAACATCTAATAAAAAAAAGCTGAACAAGAATTAATATTAAAAAAATGAAAGAAAAAACCAGCATTTCACAGTTCTCCTTCCCATCCCTTGGCTCTGGCATTCTTTGTGACCCCTTCTTGATGTTCCTGAGCCTTGGGCAGTTGATAGAGATGACTCACTGCAGCTGACAACTCAGTTACTTAGAGTCAGCACATGGGCTGGTAATGAGCCAGTGCACTAACCATTACCCACTACAAAAAAGAAATTTCTCTGACCAAAGTCAAGAGCAGCACCATCTATGATATAAATATTTGGAAGGTAATTTGTCTGCATGACCATTTAGCAAAGCAGCAGACTGACCCTCGGGACCTCTACTCTCCTCAGATCCAGTCCTCTCCTGAAAACTTAGATCTGAACAGTGGGATCCATTGGGGAAAAGTAGAAAGAGAGTGGGATCAATTGGGTCTTACTTAGGCAGGATCTGTGCGACAGGCTGGGTGCTAGGGTTACAAATGTGCTAGATGTCTAGCTGTGACTTGTCATGTTGTTAGGCACAGCTGCTACAAGAGCAGTAGAATTCATGACCTCCGACCTGAAAGCACTGTGACCTTGATCTTCCTAAGCCTTAGTCTCTTCCTCTTTAAAGTACAAATGATCCCAATTGCTTTATATAGCAGTGTATGGGTGAGAATTCAGTAAGAAAGTTTGTTTAAATCCAGGGTCAGCTCAGTATTTGGCTTATACAGAGAAATGTAACAATAAAATAACAAAGCTAACCTGAAGAAAAGTCTTAGAGTTCCTGTTTTGTGATTAGAAAATACTATGACCAAAAGCAACTTGGAGGGGAAGGGCTCACTTGCAGCTTGTCTATCACGCAGGGAAGTCAGGGCAGGGACTCAGGGCGAGAACCCGGATGCAGGAACTGAAGCAAGGGTCAGAGGGCAATGCTGCTTACTGGCTTGTTCCTCAGGCTTGCTCAGCTTGTTTTCTTTCTTTCTTTTTTTTTTTAATTTTTTTTTTTAGATTTATTTATTTTATGTTTGCGAGTACAGTGTCACTGTACACACCAGAAGAGGGCATTGGATCCCTTTACAGATGGTTGCTAGCCCCCATGTGGTTGCTGGGAATTGAACTCAGGACCTCTGACCTCTGGAAGAGCAGCCAGCTCTCTTAACCCCTGAGCCATCTCTCCAGCTCCTCAGCCTGCTCTCTTATATAACCCAGAATCACTGCCCAAGGATGGCACCACCCACTATAGGCTGGGTCTTCCCACATTTATCCTTAATCAGACAATACCTCAGAGACTTGTCTACAGCCAGTCTTATGGAGGCCTATTTTTCCCATTGCAGCACAGTTCTGGAATGGAAGACTAGAAATGAGTCCAGTATCTAGGGGAAGAGACCTCCCAAGGCTATGCTGGTGCCCCGATGGATGACGAGGCCTTGTGACCCATCTCCAACCTTTGCTAATTCTGGAACCCTGGGAAGATTCCTTCAGCCCTGTGCGCTTTGGTTTTCTGTTCTTTGAGATGGGGTTGGGAGAGTTAAAGAAGGGTATGTGACAAGTGGTAGGAACTGTCACTGTTGGCACTGGGAACCTTGCTTGGCAGGAGGCAAATGCCAGCACAGGAAAAGCAAGAGCAGGCTGGGAGCTGGGTCCAGTTGAAACAAAGAGTAAACCCAGTTTAGGGTAGGCATATGGAGATGGGTCTGTGCAGGTGTACCATGGGAGCTTCTGCGAAAGCTTGTTTTTACCCACATCTTGATGGATGTCTGCATGTGAAGGCCTTGAAGGGTCTGTCCAGACTCCTGGATGTGCTGGAAATGGGACCATTACAGCTGGGTGTGCAACATGTTTTGACCCTGACAAAGGTCTTGCTGTTGAACTTGAGTTCTGTGTCCCTCTGCACAGTCAGTGTTCACTGATCCCATGTCCTTAGAGTTGCCTTCGCTGGTCAGGGTCTGTATGAGTTGGAGAAGGAAATGGTTCTAAGGCAGGAACTCAGCCAGGTGATTGGCACAAGAGCCCTTCAGTGTTCCAAAGAGGCATTGAAAAACTACCATCTCATGCCCGTCCTATGTGGACTGGCTTGCATTTCTCGGGAAGAGATTAAGCAGGAGACATGTAAATACCTGAAACAATGAGACATGATGTTGGCCTGATGTTCTGAAGTGGTCCCTTGACATCTAACTGTGCCTTTGGATTATCTTAATTGGAGCACAAGAGAGCAGAACTTAATTAGAACATAATTGAACAGCTACATTAAACAGAGCTGGCTTAATGGCTGCTTTGTAAACTTCACTTGGGAATTCTTCCCATCAGCACATCCCTGAAAATATTTTGGGCAGTTAATATTATGCTGGTACTTTACTGTAATCAACTTTTAATGAAAGTTGCATGTTTATATCCTTAGCAATAAAACCCGGCACAGGTTCACATGACTTTGTTTGGACTGGGGGGTGGGGAGGCATTATTTATGCAGAGTTAAGATTCCTGTATTTCCTGGAGTTATGGCTTTGAGGGCCATTTCCAGAAAGTGACAGAAAAACCCATTCAAAGCAACTTACATAGAAAATGATGCTTGTTTTGTTTTGTTTTTTAAGATATAAGGAGCCCGTGGAAAGACCTTCCAGACTAGCTTAATCTGAGAGCCTGGATGATGTCTTTAGAAAAAAATGTCCTTTTATCAGTGTTATTCATTGATAAAATGACATTTTATTATAGTGTGTTCATATACTATTCAGACCATGTTCTACCCCTTATCTCCCCTTCTCTCCGTCCCCCAACTTCCTGCTGCTCCCCTCTTCTTCTCAAATAGCCTTACTTCTGCTTTCATGTATGTGTGTTTAGCCAGGATTCCACATATGAGGGAAAACACGAGATATTTGTCTTTCTTGGACATATCCCCCATATTCCTGCTATCCCCCCATGCATACTCCTCCCTCCAAGCAATCCCATTTCTTTGCCTAGACAACGCCTTTTCTACTTCCTTGTCATCTGTACATATATATTAAGCATCTATATTAAACCTAGGACCAGCAAAAGAGAAAACGTGATATTTTTCTCAAAGGTTGACTTAATTTGCCTAATATGGTCATCTCCAGTTATATTCATTTTCCTGCAACTGACGTACTTCATTTTTCTTTATGGCTGAAAACAATTCCACATTGTATATATACACCATGTTTTCTTTATTTGTTCTCTGTTGGTGAACTCTTTTTTCTTTAAGACAGGGCATTACTATGGAGCCCAGGCTGAACTCTAACTGGCACTCTTCATGCCTTACCTCCTGCGTGCTGGAATTCAGTTCCGCACTACCAAGACCAGCCGTGATCTCTTGGCTTTGGGGGCAGGATTATGTATACCCATTTAAACCAGATTTTGTTGTTCTCAAATGTTAGTTGCTTTTCTTCCAGCCTTCAGCTCTTTAGTTTATCTCCTGTCTGTGTGCTCAGCATAAAAATTGGTATAGACTACTCTATGGATTAGTCTCATGGGTGCCTTTTCTCTCTTTGAAAGTTGTGCTTATTTAAAAACAAACAATTACTTCCTCTTCCATCTTCTTATGACCATTTTTTCCCCAATCCACATATCCACCACATAGCCGTTACAGTTATGTGCTTTGTTTTATTTGTTTTTCAGTGCATCTACCCACTAACCCATTGGTTCATCTCTCTATCTGTCCAACTTGCTGCTTTGGACCATCTCAGTAAAAATTGCAGATTTGTGATAACATATGCCTTAGCCCTTGAAACTTGCTTTTTACCCTTTGATCTTTACATTCCTTTTCAACTTTATATTTGTGTGTGTGTGTGTGTGTGTGTGTGTGTGTTTTGAAACAGACATGTATCTCATGTATCTGTCCCAGGCTAGCCTCTAATTCCATGTGTAGCCAAGGGCAACCTTTGTCTCCTGCCTCCTCCCAGCTTCTGGCTTCTGGCATCCATTACAACATCCACCTTCAACTATAGATTTTGTTGGGTTCTGTTCTGGTTTTAGGATTTGGGAATTGGAAAGATAGCTCACTTTACAGACTCAAAACCAAACACACAACAACAAAAATAATGTGTTTTAACTTTGTGGTTATCCGTTTGCTCTGTTTACACAAATATGTTGCTTGTGCCATTTAGCAGTGAAGGCTTCATTATATCTGCCCACATCCCATCAGCCTGGCAGCCCAAGCGTCTTCAGTCTTGCACTTTCCTTTTTCTATTACTTCCTCTCTTATCTCTTCACTCACCACAGCCTTTCAGTTGCCTTCCCTTCTCCCTTTCAGCAACCCAGCGGATAATTTTTAAACTAAACAACAGCTGAACAATACCCCACTGTTCTGCATGTCTGGGTATGCAGGGCACGTCCACGCCTGCCCAGAACTCAAGGAAAATATCATCTCTCAACTTTATTTCTTTGCATCAAAAGCAAATAAATCTGTTCCAGAGCCTCATACAGCTATATTAAGGTCTATTTAATAGGATGAGTGAGACTGCATTCTCTGTATAGAATCTTTGTCATTAACCAGTGTGATAAATGTCAAATGGGAAGAGGGAGAACCGACCATTGTACAGTTGCTCCATTGTTTAAGCCATTAGGCTGCAAGTCATGCTCGGTTACATATTTGCATTATTGTAACAAGTATTTTCTTCTTTTAAGATAGCTTTTGAAGAGAAAAGCTTGCATTGGCAACCTTCGAAGCCTTTAAAAAGCAAAAAACAAAATAACATTCGGGATACACACACACACACACACACACACACACACACACACGATGTAAAATTGGGAAGGTGGGGGTGGGGAGGGTGGATCTGGGAGGAATGGGCAGAGGGCAGTGACCATGATCAAAAGACACTTACTAAAATCTCAAAGAACTAATAAAAATGAAAAAAAAAATAGCCCCTTCCGAAGATGTGGCACTTTTCATTTTACTCCCTTGGCTGGCCATGTTTCATTTTCTTTATGAAAGCTGTTGACTTCAAAGTAAAAGACAGCAAGTAATCTGCAGCAATTCTTGGAACCAATGTGTTTTCTTCACTGACAGCCATGATGAAGCTCCCTTTACAAAGCCCAAGCAGCACTTGGCTTTTCAGTGGCCGTCAGTTTCCCAGCAATCCTGTCGACTTTCTGCAGGATTACAAGTCCAAATTGGCAGTTTGTAAGGGAAAAAGGAAAAAGAGATCAGAAGGAAGCTTTTCATAAGAAAATAATGTGGTGGGCTGCAGTGTAGCGCCATTGGTGGAGGGCTTACCCAGTACACTTGAAGCCCTGGGCTTCACTCCCAGCACCAGATATGGCAGTGTACGTATGTCTATGATCCCAGCTCTCCTGAAGCACAGAAAAGACATCAGAAATTTGAGGATGTGTAACATTTGCTGCATAGCTAGTTTGAGGCCAGCCTAAGGGATACTTTGTCTTAAAAAGAGAAGAATGAGAGGGAAGTTGTGGGGGATGGATGAAGTGTATACAGATTTATACTAATAATCTTAGTTTGAAATGCCCATATCCTTGCTCCTGCATTTGTTCATCCATCCATGCAGCCCTTGTGGATGACCTGCTCCACTCTGGGCACTTGACTAAGCTCCAGCTAGAAAGGGAGATGTGAGCACCCTGCTCCCAGAGCTTGTAATCTGCAGGGAAACATATGCATCTGAGATGCTGAGGTGAGGTTTGTTCATTAGGAAAATGCAGGAGAGCCCTTCCTAAGTGGAAAAGGCTGAGAGTAAGCCGGAAAGCTTCCTGGGATGCTTAGGACACATGGGATTGGAGAACTGAAAAATAGTAGTTAAAACTCTCCTTTGTAAATAGTAATCATCCCTGCACAGTCTGGTTGGA
>NW_022196904.1:107866543-107869082 GCF_008632895.1 Mastomys coucha
AAAAAAAAGCAACTTCTAACAGGGAATGTAACGCAGTGTGCCTAATATAAGACTATGAGCTCTGAGTTCTATCCTGGGCACACCACCAGATTGTTGGGGACAGGAGGGGCTCATGCACATAACAGATTTTAGGAACTTGGGTGTTTGTATCAGGTCCGGGTCTAGAGCAGTGTAATCAGGAGTTCTGCTAATGGATCCTGGGGTTGTCTTCTCTGGGCTGTTTGGGTTCATTGATTCCATCTGCACCACTCCTAGTTCCAAATAAGGTCATATTCTGATACTAGAGTTTAGGATTCTAACAGAGGAGTCTCTGGGAGGGTGCAAGTCAACTTCCTTCTAGTCCCCCATGGCTCCTGCTGATCCCTTCTGTTGGCTAGATGGAGGTGTTTGGTAAGGAATGATTGATGGTTGACTTTAGCCATAAAGCCAGCCCTTCTGCATCTCTGAGCAGGATAGGTTAGTGTAGGGTAGATCTAGAGGGACAGAAAATTTCCAGAATATCTTACATTCTTGGGAGCACTACCAATATGGCATCCAACATCTGTAGACTGATGTGGTCCTTAGTCTCTGTCAAAAAGGGGTTCTCTGACTCTCCCTGGAGTGATGTGAACAGATGACCCTTTAGTCCGGGTTGGGTACCAGTGACCAACCAAAGAAGTCATTCTACCTGGGTCTGGCTTGGTGGACCAGTGAGTTTACTGAGGCTGCTTACAGGCTAGTGAGTGTCTGAAAGGTTGCATCACTGGGAAGCCCATTCCCTGTGGTGTGGGTCACAACTCACACACCTGCATTTCTGGAGCCTTCTGCACCGTTAGCAGGCAGTTCTGTTGGCAAAACTCTCTTTTCTGCAGCACTTGTTACTGCTTGTCTGACTGGGGATGAACCCTGGGAAACTTTCAGGCTCCAAAGTGTCCCGAGACCTGTGAGGAATGTTCAGTTCCTGAATCCTATGTGTAGAGGCCAGAGGACAACTGCGGGAGTCAGTTCCCTCCCTCCACCATATGAGCTCCGGGCATCAAACTCAGATTGTTAGGCTTGGCTGCAAGCACCTTTGCTCACTGAGCCATCTCACTAGCCCTGTTTGCTGAGCCCTAAGGACCATGTGTAAAAGGTGGAACATCTCAACTCAGAGGAAACTAAACTGAACAACAAATCTCTTTCATAGACAAAAGGAGACCAAAAAAAAAATGTCCAATAATAAGACTCTGAGCTCTGAGTCTCATCCTGATACACCACCAATGGGAGATGGGGAGAGGAGAAGAGGGGAGAAAAGAGGGAGAAGGAGAAAGA
Source organism: Mastomys coucha (assembly GCF_008632895.1). NCBI lineage: Eukaryota > Metazoa > Chordata > Mammalia > Rodentia > Muridae > Mastomys > Mastomys coucha. The sequence goes on from NW_022196904.1 coordinate 107,867,834, forward strand.
GAGAGGGAAGAGGGTAAGGGGAGGAGGGAGTGGGGAGAGGACGGGGAGGCAGAAAGCCAGAAAGGGAGCCTCCATCTCTCAGATCCCTTAACAGTTCTCTGACAGGAGCCAGTGATTCTGTTTAGGTCAGAAGAAGGGGCTTCAAGTAGAAGCAGGACACAGGATGCTGGCTGCTCTACCTTCTCAGCACAGCTTGACCCAGTACCCTAGAATGTTTTCCCCTGTGACTTCCTAGCTAGGGCCTATATTTGGCTGCATGTAATGATAAGAAGAGAGGCAATAAGTTCAGTAGAATTTATTTTGCCTTACATATCAAGATAAGGGTAAAGGGCCAAGCTGGCACAGTGGCTTAAGGCAGCTAGCAAGGACCCAGCTCCTCCCAACTCTGTTCCATCATCTGTAGAGTGTGGCTTTTGTTTGGTTGGTTTGTTTGAGGCAGGATTTCCTATTATCCAGGTTGGCCTCAAACTCACTTTGTAGCTAAGGGTGGCTTCAAACTCCTCATCTCCACCCCCACCCCCCCACCACGTTTTAAGACTTACTTGTTTTATGTAAGTACCCTTGTTGCTGTCTTCAGACACACAAGAAGAGGGCATCAAACTCCATTACAAAGCCACCATGTGGTTGCTGGGAATTGAACTCAGGACCTCTGGAAGAGCAGTCAGTTCTCTTAATGTCTGAGCTATCTCTCTAGCCCACCCTTACCCCCTTCTTAAGGCTGGAGTTGTGACATAGTGAGCTTGTGGGTTTTGATCTCAGGGCTTGAAGGGACTGCTCTACTTCTAGGCCGACATCTGTGTTCTAGACTGGAAGTCAAGGGGAACATCACAGGACAGCAGATGGGAGAACCAGGAAAGCAGAGTATGCATAGACATGCATGTCCATTTCTGTCTCCTAAGGCCGAAATGTGCCCCAAGTTGTCCCTCGCTAATCAGAAGCTCAGGGAATACTTATTGGCCTAATTGATAGCTATGTGAGGGCAACAAGGTGTCTGTTAACAGATGGGTGCAGTATGGGAACTACATACAACTAGCAGGACCAATAGCCTGAGTGTGTGGCTTCCACCTTTAGGTGGTGTGCAGATTTATTTTATGTTTTTCCTTCCATCTTTGAAAATAACACTTAGATCTGAAGTCCAGCTGTGGCTGAGAAAGTCAGCAAACATAATGTAGCCACAAGTTCCAGGCTTCAGTCATAGCCAGAGTGCCCTGTGCCCAGGCTTCAGTCATAGCCAGAGTGCCCTGTGCCC
>NW_022196904.1:107871263-107896190 GCF_008632895.1 Mastomys coucha
CAGGCTTCAGTCATAGCCAGAGTGCCCTGTGCCCAGGCTTCAGTCATAGCCAGAGTGCCCTGTGCCCATGCTTCAGTCAGTAGCCAGAGTGCCCTGTGCCCCTGCTTCAGTCATAGCCAGAGTGCCCTGTGCCCAGGCTTCTGCCAGTAGCCAGAGTGCCCTGTGCCCAGGCTTCAGTCATAGCCAGAGTGCCCTGTGCCCAGGCTTCTGTCAGTAGCCAGTGTGCCTTGTGTTCATGCTTCAGTCATAGCCGGAGTGACATGTGTCCATGATTCAGTCATAGCCAGAGTGCCCTGTGCCCAGGGCTTCAGTCATAGCCAGTGTGCCCTGTGCCCAGGCTTCAGTCATAGCCAGAGTGCCCTGTGCCCATGCTTCAGTCATAGCCAGAGTGCCCTGTGCCCATGCTTCAGTCATAGCCAGAGTGCCCTGTGCCCATGCTTCAGTCAGTAGCCAGAGTGCCCTGTGCCTAGGGCTTCAGTCATAGCCAGTGTGCCTTGTGTTCATGCTTCAGTCATAGCCAGAGTGCTCTGTGCCCAGGGCTTCAGCCAATGGCCTGTTGATTGCTCACCACACAGAACGAGGTTACATCACCTAGTGCTGTGGGCTCTGCCCTTGTCTATGATGTTTTCACAATGATAGAAAATGTCTCAGGGTACATCTCTCACAAGATATCCTACTTGTCCTTTCCATAAGTTACACATAACTCAAATCAAGTCGTGGTCTAGATAATAGAATATTTCCCACAAGTTCCTAGCTGTTGTGAACGATAAAATCAGCCTCTTTAGGACTGGAGAAATGGCTCAGTGGTTAAGAATTGTTCTCTTGCAGAGAAGGTCAGGACCCAGTGCCCACATGGCTCACAACCATTTATAACCCTAGTTCCAGGGATCTAGCATCTTTTCTGACCTGTGATGGCACCAGTGATGTGGTGCACATATGTATGTACATACATACATGAATGCAAGTAAAATACATACATACACACACACATATATATAGATATAAAAATATATGTATAAAACCAACCACTTTTTTTTCAAAGTCAGCCTCATAAGGCATAGAGCAAGGAAATGTAATGAACACCTACTAGGTGCACTCACTGCATCCTTTTAGTCCCTACTGTCAGAAAATGCTTTTCCAAAGTTGACTAGAGAAGTACTTTCAGGATGATTTATACCATACACATATTGTTTGTTGACATACTTGTAAACTTTTAATGGACCCATGCATATTTTATCTGAGTCTAACCAGTTACTCTTTTTCTTTGTGCTATGAGTCATGTAGATAAAGTAAGAATATAATTTAATTTTCTCTTCTTTTTTTTTAGAGGAAGAGAACTAAATTTATTGCCTGCGATTTCCTGACTGAGTGGCTGTACAAGTAAGCTGCTCCTGTCATGAATATTCAGTGACCCTGAGGATTTGATTGTGTTAGCTTGCAATAGAAGAACAACTGGCTTAATTCTTGTCCTTTTTCTTGTCCATCAACATAATCGTGTGACCAGCCAGAATCCGAAGAGGGCAGGGGAGTCATTCACAGAATTCTTCTCCATTCCATTTGTGGAGGAGTGGCTCAAGGACCAGTAAGTGTGAATAGTTGATTCTTTATGTTTTTTGTGCATCTATGTTTGGTGTGCATGTTTGCATGTGTGAAGGCCCACATGTAAAGGCTGAGGCTGAGGGTGGAAGTTTTCCTCGTTTGTTGAAGCAGGGCCTGGAAATTGAGTGCACAGCTTGCTGCTCTGCTTCGTCTGGGTAGCTGGCTTGTTCTAGGGGATCCTCTGTCTCTGCCCTCTGAGCTCTGGAATCACAGGCAGCTACCTCTCTCCCAGCATCTGTGTGGCTTCTGGGGAGCCCACCTGTGAGCCTTATGCAAGCATAGCTTTAGTCACTGAGCCATCTCTCCTGCCCAGGCCCAGTCTCAAGGCTGGGTTCAGGATGGCTTTCTTTGGTAGATGGGAATTCACTCCTGCACTGCACCCAGACTCCAGATCACTTCACGCTGGGGGCTCTCGTCTCTGGTTATTTGCAGCACAGACTAAGAGCCCTCTCTTTACATGGTTCTACCCTAGAAACACTTCAGAAATAACACAGAAAAGAAGTTCTTGATCTGAATAATTTTTCTTTCCAGTCATTTTCTCTGTCTCTGCTCCTGTCTGTCTCTTTGCTGGAGTGGCTTGAGCTCAGTGTCCTTGCGCGTGCTAGACAGACTTAGCAGCAGAGCTGCAGTCCCTCCCACAGGTCTCACACTCGAGCTCAGAAACTCTTCTGCTCTGATGGCCTCCTCTGTGGAAGGGGTCATCGTGTCTCAAGAAATATGGTAGAACTTCCCAGCTGGGCTCACCAGTTCTCCATTTAAAATACCACACAACCCAGTGAAAGCTCTCTGACCATCAGAATCTAGCTTTCTTCCCCTCAAGAGAGTAAGTTCTCCCCCTCCACCCAGTGGATGCCAGGGATCAAACTCAGGCGGCCAGACTTGGTTGTCGGCACTTTTACCCCTACGCCTTCTTGCCAGTGTTCTAGTCATATCCCTCACCTTCTGTAACTGTCAGGATGCATGTGTGATCATGCCTAGAGAGGCCAGGCATTGATGTCACATGTCATCCTTTATGGCCACTCACCTTAGTTTTTGACTCAGGGCCTGAACCTTAACCTCACCGATTAGCTGAGACTGGCCAACCACTGAGCTCTTGGGATCAACTTCAGTCCGCCTCCTCAGTGCTGAGGTTACAGATGTGGTCCACCGCACATTTTATGAACCTTCGTGAAGGGTACTCCTCAGGGGTCTGCCTTCCTCCACAGGCAACATGACTCCCAGACCCAAGTCACACTTGAAAAGGTCAGAGACCTTAGATTAGACTATTAACCCCAGTGTCACAGCTTTTGCATAAGTCTGCTCTTTGAGAATATCAAGTTGAATAGATAGGCCTTTGACTGACTTTATCCATTTTAGGGGGCGGAAATTGGTAATGAAAATATCTGAAATTACAAGTCAGGCCAGTTATTTATGCTTGTAGTTCCTGTACTGGCAGACAGACCAGGAGTTCAAGGTCATTCTCAGTTACCTAGCAAGTCTGAGACCAGCCTGGCTACAGAAAATCTTGTCTTTAAAAGAAAATTCTGAGGTGCCAGCACACCTTTAATCACAGCACACAGGAAGCAGAGGCAGGTGGATCTCTGTGAGCTCCAGGACAGCCTGGGCTACTTAGTGAGTTCCAGGACAACCAAGACAACATAGAGAGCCCTTGTTTCAAATAACCCAGAAATGAAAACATACATACATGGAAACCCAGAAATACATACATACATATATACATGCATATAATAGTAATAATGAATAGAAATGGATAATAAACTAAAATAATTAAGATTATACATTGAAATGAGTGTCATATTGGAAAATCTTTGATTTTTATTTATATTTAAAACCATTGACTGTTGCTCAGTGGTAGAGCACTTCCTAAGCTCTGGATTTCACTTACACACACACACAGACACAGACAGACACACACCACACACAGAAACACACACACACATACATATTACATACACAGACACACACCACACACAAGAAATATACATGCACAAATACACCACACACAGAAACACATACATGCACATGCACACACGCGCACTCACACACACACGCACACACATCCAGTCACACACGCATGTGCACACACACACACACACACACACATCCAGTCACACACACAGTCCTCTGCTTAATCTAGTCACTGAGAAGTACGAGGTCTGTTGGTCACCGAATGGCTTGTGTTTTTTCCACAATGGGCTTTGCTTTGCTCTGTTGCTGCTGGACTTTGAAAATGAACCATTTTCCTGTGCTAACTAATGAAAAGGAATCTTAAAAATCAGAGCCCTGGTTGGGCGTGGTGACACATGCCTTTGATCTAGTACTTGGGAGGCAGAAGCAGACAAAGCTCTATGAATTTGAGGCCAGCCTAATCTACACAGTTAGTCCCAGGCCATCCTGGACTACACGCTGAGGTGGGTGCTAAGAGATGGCTCAGTGGCTAAGAACCAGAGGACCCAGCTTCCATTCCAAGTGCCCCCATGATGGTCCACAAACATCTGTAACTCCAGTTCCAAAGGCATCCAGTGCTCACTCTGACCTCTGAAGGCACTACCTTACATGCAGCAAAACAGCCATATATATGTGTGTGTGTGTGTGTGTGTGTGTGTGTGTGTGTGTGTGTGTGTGTGTGTGAAGAACCTGAAAAGCAAAATAAAAAGACCTTTGCTCCTTGAGCATCCTTGAAAATCCCTAGTCCCTCACTGCCATGGAATCTTCAGGTGGCCTCAGGGTCCCCTGATAGCTCCTGGAAACACGGAGAAGTGACAGCCATCGTTGCAGTTGGAGACACAGAGCTCTGACTTCTGCTGGCATTTGTATCCCATACTTCCATTATCTTTCCAGGGGATGCCCAGGAGTGCAATAAAAATGAAATCTAGTTCACACCATGTAGCAAATATCTGTGGAGCACCTACCTGCTGTGACACAGAGGGCTTGGTGCTGAGGAAACCAGCAACGAACAAATGAGGGCTGAAGGGCTAGAGCGGCACGTTTACAAGCAGCTGTAGTTTGTGTAGTGAGTATTGTAATTCGGGTGTTAACAAAGCGCTAAAGGGAAGTTGTGAGGCAGGAGACCCTTCCTGGGCCTGGAGCCAGCTGGGTTGAGTCCAGACTTAGATTTGAGAACTTAGGCGTTGTGTTCTTCCAGGGTACCCTGGAGCAGGAAGAGCCAGAGAAGCAAGCAGGAACCAGAGTCTTTCAGGATCATGAGGACGGGAACTGGGGAACAACCTCTAGGCCAGGTGTTTGGAGCTCAGCTGTGTGGGGAGCTGTGCTGTGCATTGTAATGTTGGCAGTATTGTTAGACACCAGTGACACCCCCAACCCATACAGTTTAAATACAGAACATCTGCAGACAGATGAATGTCTCAAAGCTGCTGGTGAGGCAGATTGCCTCAGTTGAGATCCTCTGATCTAATCCTGTGGTTTTCTACCTTGGCTGCATTTTAAAAACATCTGCAAACCAGGACTAGAGAGATGGCTCAGCCATTAGAGGCTAGGCTCACAACCAAAAATATAAAATCATACATAAGCCAGGCATAATGGTATGTACCTTTAATTCCAGCACTTAGGAGGCATTGGATCTCTGTGGGTTTGAGGCCAGCCTGGTCTAGATAGCAAGTTCTAGGACAGCCAAGGCTATATAGTGAGACTTTGTCTCAAAAAACAAGAAAAAAATTAAACCATCCGTAGAACTTTCCCTTAAGAACTGTTAAATCCAAATTTCCAGGATGGCCTGAACATTATTTTATTTTCATTTTTGTTTTGAAAAGCTTTCTGTATGTTTATTGTGGTTTCTATTTTTTGAGACAGACTCTCATTATGTAGCCTAGGTTGGCCTCAAACTTTCAATTCTCCTGCATCAGCTTTCTGACTACTGAAATGAAAGGTGTGTGGCAGTCTAGATTCCCGAGTAGTCTTAGGGTACAGTCAGGTGTGAGTAGTCAAGTGCGAATTCTTCATTGGGTAGAAGTCACCCTGCATCTGGGTGATCATCACGAGTCTGACAAAGTAGCCACTCTGCTGGATGCTTTCTTGAGTATGGTCGATCCCCTCTAACCTTTCCATAGCTCTTGCATATAGATGCTAAAACTGGGTAGTTGAAAATAAAGGAATTGAGTCTTGGGAAATATGATGATCACTGGATTTCTTCCCTACCCATGTGACCTGCTGCCAGCCAGCCATCCTCTTATAGACAATGGCAAGATCGGAATAACAGGCAGTGAAGAATGGAGATGTTCCCCCATTCCATTCTTAGCCTTCTCTGCTTAAGAGGTTCTTAACCTTTTCCACCCTCCTCACAGAGCCCGGCCCAAGCTACCTGCAAGGAAGGTTGCTGTGGGCTGTGCTGTGAGGTAGACTCATGGGTCCTGGGGGACACTAGCTGTTCTGGCCACAGCCACATTTCCAAGAAGGAACTGAAACACAAGATGATTAAGTTTTGCTCAGGGTGCTAAGCCAGAAGCAGAGGCAGGACTTGAACTCCAGTCAGCCCCGTCAAGAGCACATTGACACTGCACTGCCTTACCTGTCAACTGAACTTAACATGATCACTATTGAGACTAGAAGAAAACTGACCTCATGAGGATGTAATACATGCATTTGGGTAATTTAAGGGATTTGAAGTGGGTATTTTGAGTAAATGAGAGTTTCCTTTCCTGGCTCAACTTTAGTAAACAACCCTTGTGTGAGATGTAATGCCAGCTATGTCTGCCTGCCACTTACTGCCCCCAGTAAGCCTATCTACCAGCCTGGGAGGGAGCCTGCTACTTTGTGAGTCTGGGTCTTATTTTAATGTCAAGGTCTAGCTGCCTACAGCTCAGTGCCACTGTCATGTGAGATTATAGCTGCATTGGAAGTGGTTGTCACAGGAGGCTTACTAGTGACTGCCCTGCAAATGATCCCTCTCCCACCAAGTTCACCCATCACTCTCTTTCCCTGTCCTCAGTTTAGCAGACTCTGTATTCTATCTAGTCCTTCATAGCTACTTTCCTCCGCCTCTCTTTGTTTTAATATAACTATATTTTTGTATAGCCTAGGACATTGACAATCTTTAAAAATACTCTTCCACACATAAACTTGAAGGTAGAGTGTTTATCATGCATAAAATGCGTATCTTTATGAGATTAATGATGCAAGGAAAGGAAATGTTTCATGTCAAGGACTGTTGTGGGATTAAATCACTCGAGACCTGTCTTATTTAAGGTTTTACTGCTGTGAACAGTGCCATGACCAAGGCAACTCTTATAAGGACAACATTTAATTGGGGCTGGCATACAGGTTCAGAGGTTCAGTCCATTAACATCAAGGCAGGCGCATGGGAGCATCCAGACAGTCATGATGCAGCAGGAGCTAAGAGTTCTGTCTTCAACTGAAGGCTGCTAGTGGAAGATTGACTTCCAGGCATCTAAGAGTAGGGTCTTAAAGCCCATGCCCACAGTGACACACCTACTCCAACAAGGCCACACCTACTTCAGCAAAGCCACACATACTCCAAAAAGGCCATTCCTCCAAATAGTGCCACTCCCTGGGCCAAACATATATAAACCATCGCAAGACCTAAGGATTCTTTCAGAAAAACAATGCTTCATTCAAACATGGGCGACTTTGATTTTTCTCCAAGCAGAGTCACTCTTTAAGGATACAGAGCAGGCCTGAGGCTGAGGCTCAGTTGGTAGAGTGCTCGCCTCGTGTACATGAAGGATGCATTTATAGAGCCAGTCTCCAGCACTGCATAAACGGGGTGTGATGGGGCATGGCTAACATCTCAGCACTCTGGAGGTGGAGGCAGGAGGATGAGAAATGCAGAGTCCTTGGTTACTCCATAGCCACATAGCAGGTCTCAAAAGAAGGCTGCAAAACAAAGGGATATTTGTCTTTACTTTTTGCTGTTTTCTCACTTCTAGTGGATGCTTACAATTTTCCATAGTTAGAATACAACATAAATTATATTAAAACATAAAGCTTCTCTGCTTTGATTTTCCTGCTTCCGGGCACTTAACTTCCCATGTTTCTCACTAGGGAGCTAGCGTTCGGCCAGCTGAGGATGGGCCCCTGGCTGTCCAACAACTGGAATCCCTGCCCTCTATGTTTGCTACCTAAGCCATTCAGTCTGAAATAATCTCAAGACTTTTCATCAGGAGGGACTTTTCTTTCTACTAGAGTTAGATCTTTGCTTTGTTTTTGTAGCTCTGGGGATCAAGCCCAGGGCCTTAGGCATTCTAGACAAGTGCTCTGTCAATGAGCTATAGCTCTAGGCCTAGATATGGGTCTCTTGAGTGACAATTCTTGAGTTGCTAAAAGCAATGTGATAATAAAATTGTGTCTGATAGCAGACCTGAGAGATAGCAAGAGTCTAGTACTTATTTACGGACTTACAGACTTATTTCTTATCTGGCTATGTTTAAAGCCAATGCTACTCCTTTGAAGTTAAATGAGCATGTAAATACTCTTTTCCCACCCTTTTTTCCTTCAGCCATTTTGAGTTCAATTTCTGGTACTTGTAGATGAAAGCACCTTGATTGCTATGTTCTCTTTCATGATATTGCTACATACCAAGCAGTACTCTGTAGCAGTCAGCTTTCTCTAGGTTCTGCCACAGTAACAAATAGCCCCACATTTCAGTGTTGTACACCACAGGTTTATTGTTCACTCTTTCATGCTGGATGCTTGTCATGTGGGCTCTGTTCTATATTTCATTTCATCTTAGGACCTCAGGTGAAAGAGCAGTCCCCTCACAGAGGAAGAAAACAATGGCCGAGCCATGCAGTGGCAAACGCTACTGCTCACATCCGACTTGCTAATGCAAGTCACGTGGCTGAGTTAAATCTCAGTGTTAGGAGTGACCCCAGCTTCCAGGAGGAGCTGAAAGCTGTGCAGCACAGCTCAGGGATGTCTACATCCTCTACAGGAAAAGGAGTGACAATGGGGAACAGTGCTGAGGTCCACTGTGGACTGGAGTGTGAGGAAGGGGCCTCTTCCCTGCCTTTCAGTGGATGTGTCATACCATATCCTCTGCTGGCCTTACCCTTACCAGAACCCAGCACCATCCTCTTGAAGCATATAGCATCAAGCCTTACTTAACCAGGCAGTCAGAGGCAACAAAATTATCAGAATAGGAAACATGAAGATTTTTTTTTTCTTCAGACAAAAAGTATTACCCCAAGATTCAATCAGAGTCATTAGGAAAAAAGAAATCGCAAATTGAGCTAGGAACAAAAGGGTCCACTGCCCTTCTGGTCTCATGTCTCAGGGGAGAAGGCTCGTGAAAGACATCATTAAAACTGATGCCTTCAGCGAAGCCACTGTTGTGTTAGAAAAGAAAAGGTTGCTTTGGGTAAAGTGTGTTTTTCAGCCAAATTCTATCTTTGGACAAAACAAAGAAGAAGAACTGCCACCATACTTTGATGATGAAAGGTATCTTATGACCACAAACTGAGGTGAAAACAGAATTGTCTGTGTGGCATCTGAGGACAAGTCCTGGCGGCATGACTGTCTCTGCAATGAACTTAACAGTGGGACTGGGAACACTGGAGCTTTCAAGGTAGCTTAGGAGCCTCACACATTTGCTTCTGGTGCTCATAACTACGTGGTGGTTGGGCAGAAATTTTGCGGTCATGTCCTCTTGATAGGAAAAAATAAAAGCCTTTCAATTAATTTTATCTTACAGAGAGTATATTTCTGTCTCTGTCATCACCAAGGCCAGAGTCTCAGGGGACAATCTGCCATCTTCACTTTTTGCTGTTTCATTTGTTTTCTGAGGGACGCAGGAAGCGAAGCTGCTTTGGGGGTTTGGTCCACATTGATTTGTGTAGATCCTCGGAGTAGACTCCTGTCACCAGAGGTTTGATGTACAGGTGGCCACTTTTCTAGGACACATGGCACCATTTCCTCTCTTCCTGTTGCTTCCTGAGCCAGTATGGCAGACACATCTGGGCTCTGTGTCACTGCCATTTATGAAATCAATGATATATTAATTGCTGCTGGCTGCTTCAGAGTTACTATAAACTCAGTAACTTAAAATCATATACATTTCTTTTATGAATTTGGAGGATCCAGTTGTCACATCAGTTCAGTGCCTTCTAGGGGCTGAGGGAAGAATCTTGTCTTGATTCCCAAGCTTCTGCGGGCCAATCCTCTGCTTGCATCTCTTACTTCTACCCAGTACTTCACCTACCTTCTTCTAAGCGGCTGTAGCACTGAGCCTTCTGGATAATCTGGGACTATCTCTCCCATCAGGGTCTTCAGCTCTGGCTCTGCATCTGCAGTTCATTGTGCCATGAAGGGGATTACATTCCAGGGTCTGGGGATTCAATATAGACATCTTTTTGTTGTTTTTGTTGTTGTTGTAGTAGTTTTATGAGACAGGGGTTTCTCTGTGTAGCCCTGGCTATCTTAGAACTCCCTCTATAGACCAGGTTAGTCTTAAACTCACAGAGATCCACCTGCTCCTGCCTCCCAAGTGCTGCTATTAAAGGAGAGCACCACTACTACCTGGCTTTGGTGTAGCGATCTCAAGGGCACAGTGTTGGTAAGCTTCCCAGGACTATAACAAATGTTAGAGGCTTGTAAAGGGAAAAGCTTTACTCTAGATCACAGTACACATTCCAGTCCATGGTCATTTGGCCTGTTGCTTTCTGCCTGTGCTTGAGCAGTGTTTCACAGCAGGAATCATCTCAAAGGCAGACTATCACATGACTTCTCTTATATGTGGAATCTGGGTCTAAATATACATACATAGACTACACACATACACACATGACATGTGCCTTAGTTTCTTGTTTACATGATAAAAATCTCCTGACAAAAGCAACAAAAAGGGTTGATACATTTTGAGAGGGACACAGTCCATCATGATTATTGTGACACTATTTTGTGATACTCATTCCTGGGTCGACATGAGCACAGGCATGTTGACCCAGGAATGAGTATCACAAAACCACAGGCAACTCACCACAGGCAACTGATGACAGATGAGAAAGTAAAGACACCACCAAAGTCTAACTGGGTGACAGGTGAGCTTTACTGGGTTTAGATACAGGAGCAGAAATAACTCAAAGACAATTGTATTCCCAAAGCCCACCTTAGCATGGGTAACAGTTCACAAAGGCTGGAAACCCAGAGCACACTGCACAGCATGCAAGTCTGTCAATGGGTTAGAGGTGTCTGAACCTCTTCCTGGGAGCTTGACTGGTCTCTGCTTCTTCCAGGCAACTTAGCAGAGTTCAAGCGTCTTCTAGGCACATTAGTTGGTCTGAGAATGTTTCTCAGCAGTCCTCACTGTTTATATAGGCTTGGGGAGGGAGGGTCTTACTATATCTGGTCAGTTTCAGAGACTTCCTGAAGCCATTGAGTTGTTTACTTCCTGAGCTTAAGGAGCGTTCATGTAGGCTGTTTACCTTAGAATAGCCAGTGTCTTAATGAACTGTCCTTAGTGGAGATTTTATCTTAGGGAAAACTTGTACACAACGTGAGGAAGACATAGCCATCTGCAGGAGCAGGAAGCTGGCTTCTCACATTGTAGCCATACTCAGGAAGCAGAGCAATGAACAGAAAGCAGGACCTGGCTATAAAGTCTCAACAACCACCCCTAATGATCCACTTCATTCAGCAAGATGGACTCCCGAAGAGTCCATGGTTTTCTCAGATGGTTTCACTACCTGGGGATCAGTGCTCAAACATATGAGCCTACAGGAATCAGCTTGCATTTCAACCAAACTACTGTGAACTCAGAAAAGGGATTCTGTGGGCCAGGAGGGGGACCAGTGATGGGAGGACAGATGGATGGGGGAGTGAGGAGGTAGCAGCAAACTTGAACATGTCACAATGAAGCTTATTTTGACACTAACTTAAAAAATATATAAACAAAACTCCCATCCTTCTCATGGCCAGGAAGCAAGAAAGAGAGAGAGAGAGAGAGAGAGAGAGAGAGAGAGAGAGAGAGAGAGAGAGAGAGAGAGAGAGAGAATCTCACACTTCCCTTTAAGGACATCTTCCTTTCACAAACTGAGGAAGTTAGGGATGGATCATATGTTACTGGAGGTGATATCTGCATGGAGGCCTTGGTGTGCAAGCTTCCCTCTGGGTTTGGTGTAACTTGCTGACTTAAATCAGCAGCTGGAACATTCCATGGGAAATCATTGGGGGACTCTTGGGAGGCAGAGCTATTAGCATTCCCTTGTGGAGGTAGAGACTAAAGGCTCATGAAGTTCTGAGGTGCCCTCCCCAATGTTACATGTGAGGTGAAAACAATGGGCTTCTCTTCATCAATGCAGCTTTTCATGAGTCACCCAGGCTGGGGTGGAACCTGCTGTCGGTGTAGCTGCCTTCCAGTCAACCACACTCCCGTAAATAACCCTAATAAACAAATTGGTTCATCCAGCTTGACTAGTGGAATCCTTTTTTTGGTCTGCTGATGCTCCTACTGTCCTACTGTCTTTAGGATAAGACATGTCATAGGCTGATATTACTGAAATCCCTCTTCCATCTGGGAAGACCGCTTTAGTACTTTTTAGTCAAATTCTGTGACTTATGGGTCATTCTGGTTTGGTGTGTGTGTGTGTGTGTGTGTGTGTGTGTGTTTGTGTTTGTATATGGTATGTGCATATGTGTGTTAGTGTGGTTGTATGTGTGCTATAGTGGATATATAAAGGTCAGAAGACAGCCCAAGTTGCTGGTCCTTATTTTCCACCTTAGTTGAGGATAAGATCTCTTGGTTAGTTGCTACCAAGAGATGTATGCCAGGCCAGCTGACCTGGATGTTTCCAGGGATTCTCGTCTTTTCCCATCTCACCATAGGACACTGGGGTTATAGTTGTGTGCTACTGTGCCCATACTGTGCCCAGATTTACATGGGCACAATGTGAAGTCTTTCTGGATGAATGGCAAGTGGCTTACCTACTGAGCCATTCCCCCAGACCTCATTCAGTTTATTATATGGTCTTGCTTCATATCTGGGCTTCATCCTGTTTAATTTTAAATTCTAAGTCTCCAGTGGATATAAAACTTACCTTTCCTCTTGCCCCAGCTCCTGCCTCAACTGTCCATAATTCAGGGACCTAGAATGGAGGAACGGGAGGTTAGCTGCCGACTTTCTCTAATCTGTGTCTACTTATGAGTCTGGCAGTAGTTCTGGCAGGGTCTGTAGTGCTTATGGTCGACTTGGTCACAGTGGCAGCCACTGAGAGCTTCCTGTCACATTACAGATGTGTAATAATGCTGAAGCACCATTTACACTTGTAGCTCCTTTAAGTTGAAGTAGCTGACCAACCACATTAGTTCTAATTACATGCACCTAATTTAAAAGCATGTGCATCACAATATTATCAACTTTTCTTTCTAATATTTTGGTACCTCTATTATAATATAAGTGGCCCACTGTAATCCTTTATACTGAATCTATGTTTTTAAAAATAATGTTTTGGGTAAGAATAGAAAGAGCATAGCATTTTAAAAAGAAAAAGGAAGATCTGGCTCCAGTGCAGCTCAATGGGAGAGCATTTTTAACAAGAATAAGGCTGTATAGGTTTAATACTTAGTGACATCAGCACCATTCTGATGGTTTTGGAAGGAGTTGGAAGGGATGAGCCTGATACCCTCCCACACACCCTGACCTGAGCCCACCCTTGGAAGTCTGAACAGGTGACCAGTTGTTAAGTTTCCCTAAGTCACATTAGAAGACTCATATAGTTAGTTACAAATGAGCTAAATAATATCACAACTGGGTATATTGTATGAAAAACAATCAAATCTCTTAGTCTTGGTCTTTAAGGAGCTGTTCAGTAGGCTGTTTTCTGGGCTCAGAGCTTCAACGAGGAGGTTGTCTGTGAACCTAGCTGTGCGCCTAACCAGGGCAATGACTCAGCTGATGGGGAATCATTGCTTGTTGACTTTCTGGAGTGGAGATTACTGAGGGGCCAAAAGCCAAACACAGCCCACCAACGAGGAATTCTAAATGTGCTGGAAGGCCACATATAGCATTCTGCCTAGATTTTTTTGGCAAAATTCCTCTTGTACAGAATGCTGGATCTTCAGGGATTCTAGGAGATGCAGTCCGAAGAGGTAGTCCTTAATTAAGGACACTTAAGGAAGGCAGCTGACATCCACCTCTGCCTTCTGCACATGCCCACACAGTGCACCCCTTGCCCCAGAATGTAAGTGAACAGTAAAGAGTGTAGGAGAGTAAGGCAGTTAATGTAGAGGGCCACGTCCCTAGCCAGATACAATAGGTGGATGGCATCCAATCCAGACCATTAAAAGGCTTTATGATGATTGATGGAAGCTTGGCCCATGCCGTCTTTGGAAACAGATTTCTATCTGGATCATTCTTGCTTTTATGTTCCAAGAAAACAGCTCATCTTTTACCTAATGAAAGGAGGATACATTAATCTAAAATCTAATGTTCAATCCCAGGCAAGCTTTTTTTCTTTCTAACTGACTTTGAAATTCTTACACTTGGGTAGAGAAATGAATGAAGGCTACCTTCCTAGATCTTTTTAGTGTGTGTCTGTGAGTGTATGTGTGTCTGTGCCAGTGCACATACAGGTGCATGTACCTGTGCACATGAGGATGGAGAGAATGCCAGATCCCCCCAGAGACTGGCTCGGGACAGTGGGCCTGATGTGGTGATGGGACTTGAACTGTGTTTTTGTGATTGTGCAATAAATAGTCCTGACCACTGAGCCATCTCTCTGACCCTGTTCTCACTGCACAGTTTGTAAGCGGACAGTATCTTCTTTCTGCCCACAAACCTTTTACTTCATAGCTAAAAGGGGGTAGAATAGGAAAGCATGTGAATACATTTTAAAATCTACAAGACACACACACTGTCAGGAAAACAAGTTTCTGCACCTCTCAAGATTGCAGCATTGATTCTTAGGGTGCAAATACGTTTAACTCCTAGTTAAGGGAAAAAGGGGGGGGGAGTCATGCTGATTATCTTTGGCTAATAAGGCAAGTTGTCTTGGAGACACTCAGCCATAGATAGAATGTCTGCTCTGGGAAGGCCAGCCCCAGCCCTGAGGGGCCTCTCTGTAGCAGCTTCCTCCTGTGATTGACACATTCATCTCTTTTGCCCCTAGGGTCCTGGTGATGAGGCTTGCCCCTTTATTTTTATCTGACCTGAGGCCAGCTGCACTGATTCCAGGACAGGGAAGGACCTGGCTCGGCATCTGTCCCTTCAAGCTGGCCCGCTGAAGCAAATAATTCCCAGGCGCTTCTCTGCAAGAGTAGACCCTTTTCATTCAGCCTGATACACACTGGCTCTCTTGCACTTATTCTTGTTAGGCAATGAGACAGCACTCTATTATTTAGCCATGAAAGCCAGAGACATCACTAAAGGTGGCCTCATGTTACTGCCTCACAGGCCTATTAGACATCTCATTTTGCCTTTTGCACATGTCATTGAGATGCAAAGTGGCTCCAGGTCTCATTACCGGCCAAGGCCCTTTGCTGGGCTGGGCTGGGCTGGGCAGGGCTGGGCTGGGCTGGCCCCAGTGTCCTCAGCTTTGCAGGTGTTCCTTCCTCTGGTCCCCAACAGGAACACTGTTGCTTTGACATCTGCCACATTCAGGACTGAGAAGCATGCCTACAGCAGGGAAGATTGCCCCTGAAAAGAAAGACCCCATCCAATCTCCCTTCAGATGCCAGCCACAGAGTCTGCGCTGTTAGAGCATCCTCACATAGATATTTGCCGGACAGATGACAGTCTGCTACATTGTCACTGTAAGGTCAAGAGAGGAGTGTGTTGTGTGATTATGTCTTTCCTTCCCTACATTTTTTTTTAAACTCCTAGGCAAATGGCCATGTTCTCTGCTTGTTATCCAGCAGCTGCTAGACTCCTACTTCCATGTTAGCTGCCTCTTCCCTTCTCTGGTCACTCGTATCTGGACAGCTTGCATTCTCAGTAGGACGTGGTTAGTGACCTTGACAGAGTTCCCTTTGTTACACCCTCCTCCTCCTCCTCACGCCTCTCAGCCTCTTCATCTCCAAACACAAGGTCACAGCAGCCCCTTGATTCTGTTGTGAGCATTTTGTGAAGCCATGTGCCACACAGCACTTAGCCCACAACCAGGCTGGTTGGGGTTTCAGTCTGAAATATACCCACCAGTTCATATGTGAATATTAGATCCCACTCATGTGGTGCTGTTTGGAAGGCTTTGGAACCTTCAGGAGTCGGGCTTGGCTAGTGAGAGTAAGTAACTGGGGAAGGACTTGGAAAGTCACACTTGTCCCTGGCTTTTCTGTTTCCTTGACAGCTTAGATGTGAGGGGCTTTCCACCACACACTCACATGGCCATGGACTTCACCTTGAAGAACTGAAATCCCTCTGGAAGCATGAGACAAAATTGATCCTCCCTCCCTTAAATCATTTCTGTAGGATATCTGATCACAGTGGCCTGCCTTTGTAGGTATTGAGTGCCTACCGCCTGCCTGTCTTGTCCCAAGTGCTATTACCAAGAGGAGCAAACATGAGAGCAGGCTGTGGTACCATGGCTTTAACACACAGACTGGTTTCCAAATTGGGCCAAGGATTAGGAAGAATAATAGCTAGACCCCAGCCTAATCAAAGTATGTTTTAAATAACATTTGGGTGGAACTCAGAAGGGGCCTAAGAGTGAACCAGGAGAAAAATGTGTCTGGCCTTGACCAGCCCTTGGGCACACTAGAGCAAATTAAAGAAAAATGACCTCATCTTAGGGGAGATGTGTCCTCACACCATGGCACAGGGTTGAGTGAGCAGTCTCAGGCTGGGATGTAAGGCCTTGCAACTCTTCTGCTGGGTACCCTTGGGCCAGAAGGTACTCAGTAAATACCAGTGGATGTTGGGGCATTGCACTGTTATTCTCTAAGATCGCTGCCACCATTCCAAGGTCGTCTTTGAAATGCCAGGGTCTCCAGAAGCCACTTGATTTCAACTAGTGAGGGCAGCCACCTCAGGGGTGTGAAGTGGCAGTAAGACACCACTGATTTCTAGCATATGGACAACGGAAGAACGGTGGGAGAGACATGTGGCAAGCAGGGTACTCCAGGAGCAGAGCATTGCAGCCAGAAAAGTAGTTATTAGGCAAGAAGAGGCAAAACCAGAAGCAGCAAATAAACAAAAGACCGTCTGATGGGGCTAAAAGTGGAAAGTGAACATTAGGAGAAGGTTCTCCCAAATCTATGTTTGCAGGGGCCGATTATCTCTACAGAAATGCCTACCTCATTTCTTCCTTGGAGGACAGCCAGCCAGAAAGCCAGAGCCGGTTGCAACACTGCACCCCCAGGCAGGGTCTAAGCAACCACACTGCCTGCCTAGCTTTGATTTCTTCTATTTTGGAATAGTCTAAAAGCATTTATTCACACAAACATACTGAACCAAGGCTCTCTCTTGCATCATCTCCCCTCCCCCTCTTCCTCTCCCTTCCTCCCTTCCCTTCCCTTTTCTTTTCTGTCCTGGGGTTTGAACCTGAGGCCTTGTGCATGCTAGGCTGGCTAGTGCTCAGCTGCTGAGCACTCTCCCACCCCCTGCCTCTACTTTCATTTTTTTTGTTTTGAGAAGTTCATGTAAGCCTTAAAGGTTCATGTAGCCAAGGTTGATTTGAACTTATGCTTTTCCCATTTCCACCTCTTAAATGATAAGATTGCAGGTGTAAGCTACCATGCTGCTTCACCCGGTATAGAGACACACTCAGACAGAGAACGCTGTGTCTTTTGCTTTCAGGAAAGGGATGAGCTACTTAAACTCCCTTCTTCACATTGTTGCAGAAAGAGCCTGTATTGTACTTAAGTTACAGTGTCACCCACGAAGGCTGTGTTCTGTCTCTTGTGCCATATCTGTGTAGTCTTGTGTTGATGATATATATGTTGCATCTTCAGAACCAACATGAAACCTGAGTCCTTCAAAGGAAGAAAAGGCTAGCCTTGTTTTTTTTTTTAAGATTTATTTTATTTTATGTGTATGAGTACACTGTAGCTGTACTATGATGGCCGTGAGCCATCATGTGTATGGCTGCTGGGAATTGAACTCCAGCCCTGCTTGCTCTGTAGCTATCTTCAGACGCACCAGAAGAGGGTGTCATATCTCATTACTGGTGGTTGTGAGCCACCATGTGGTTGCTGGAATCTGAACTCAGGACGTTCGGAAGAGCAGTCAGTGCTCTTACCCACTGAGCCATCTCGACAGCCCAAGGCTAGCCCTGTTTTAAGAACATGCACTGATTGGAGCTGGGGAAGTGGCTCAGCTGGTCTAGTATTTGCTGTGCAAATGTGAGGACTCAAGTCCAGATCCCTAGAACCTATGTAAAAAGCCAAGTGTCATAGCAGGTCCCCCAGAGCTAGGTGTAGGGGGCAAATATGGTATTACCAGGTATGCCCCCTGGCCAGCTGAACCAAGGAGCAAGGAGCTCCAAGTTCAATTTAAGATCCTGTTTCACAAAACACAGTGGGCCATTACAGGAGCAGACATTGGGTGTCAGCCTCTGTCTTCCAC
Source organism: Mastomys coucha (assembly GCF_008632895.1). Lineage (NCBI taxonomy): Eukaryota > Metazoa > Chordata > Mammalia > Rodentia > Muridae > Mastomys > Mastomys coucha. Next base: position 107,889,331 of record NW_022196904.1, read on the forward strand.
TTGTGGACACATAGGCACACATGCACACACATATAATATACTACACTACACATACACACTCATACACACATACACATACACACACAGAGAGGAGGGGTAGGGATAACAATTTTAAAAAATCCCAGATCTTAACAGGAAACGCCAACTCAAGCATACACTTTTCCATCAAAAATGACATTTTTGCCCTTTAAGAATGGGAGTGGATGACTCCCTTAATCAGGAAGACAGTTACATTGTCAAAGGCATTGGCAGGATGAAGGATGGATTCTCACAGGCCTATGACCATTTTATTGCTTTTCAGCCCGCGGCCACCAATCCCCCTCTCCCTGCTCCTGACAGAAGAAGAAGCAGCAGTCAGGATCCAGGCCTTCTGGAGAGCCTATCTGGTAAGGGCCACCTGTGATTATGACATTAAACATAATGGGTACTTGTGACATGGTAGACTAGGGAGGAAGCATGCATCAGAAGTTGAATGTTGTCACTCACATACAGACCCCAGAGATAAGACTCTCTGCAAAAACAGAGGAATTTGGATTTTCTTGAAATCAAAACTTAATTTGCAATTATCATAAAAGACACATTTGAGGGTTGGGGCAATGGCTCAGTTATGTAAGTGCCTGCTATACAAGCTGAGGTCCTGAGTTCATATGCACAGAATCCATGTAAAAAGCTAGGCAGGGTGGCCTGTACCTATGATCCCAGCCCTGGTTGGGGTGGTGAGAGGCAGATTTCTGAAGCTCATTGGCTATCCAGTCTCGCTTAATAGATGAGATTCATTGTCAGTAAGAAGCCTGTCTCAAATAGAGGGAATAGAAGGAAGAGGAGGAGGAGGAAGAAGAACGAGGAGAACGAGGAGGAGGAGGAGGAGAGACATTGAGAAGACATGTGACATCAACCTCAAGCCTACATACACACTCATGCACACATACAAATAACCTTCCAACTTTTAAAAGCTGGGTTTGGCCGGCCTGTGTAACCCTAAAAATAATATTGCAAGCCAGACATGATGGCGCACACCTGTAATCCCAGCGCTTGGGAGGCAGAGCCAGGAGACCACAAGTTCAAGCAAGCTGGGACTGGAGAGAGAGGGGCCGGGGAGGGAGGCCCTGCCTCAAAAAAAAAAAAAAAAAAAAAAAAAAAAAAAATCAAACAGACAAACAAAAAGCAAAAGGCAATATTTCATGTACACAAAGAGGAAAACCCATTGTTTTAGAAAAGAGTGAGACAATTCAGATAAAGCAAAGTGCCAACCCACCAACAGTGTCCCAGTCCTTTCACCGACAGTGTCCCAGCCCTTTCACCGACAGTGTCCCAGTCCTTTCACCGACAGTGTCTCAGCTTTTCCACTGACAGCATTCCCAGCCATGGCCATAGTTTGGCTGCTCTGTTCGGTACACTTGAAACTTTAGCATATGGAATGGCTAGAACACTTTGCATGGAGAAAATCACCTTTTCTTTTATAACTGGTCTTTTCCAAACCATTTTCCTATTTGAGACGTTAAGATTATATCAAGATTTCCATGATTGCAGTCAGCATTGTGACCCCTGTGGGTAGCCATGTTTGCAACTTTTTTTCTGGCCACTGGATGTAGGAGAAATTCTAGAAGTAGATTTGTAGTGAAAGGTGAGCTCAAGAGTTCTCGATCCACACTGTCCTGAGGCCTTTTTAGCAAAGTGTGCTTTAAAAAATGCATTACCAAAGACTTCTCGGAGTGCTGCGTGTCTTTGTGCTAAATAGTACACAGTCTCTCCAGTTGTCTGGTAATCAGAAATAGACATTAGCAAGCTTCCAGGTGAATGTACAGCTCCCATTCCAGAGGGTGGTGCCCCTCCTACACCTGGGAGACCATTAGCAGTGTTGTTGAGACTCAGCGTCCTCCTCCTAATCTTTATGACACAGTCAGCATTAAGTACATCCACAGTGTAGTGCACGTGTCACTGTCATCTCCACTTCCAGAGCTTCTCACCAGTTGCCTCAAGCTCTTGCTACCATAACTTTCACAACACAATGGACTACACCTTCAAACTGTGAGCCAAAATAAGCTCTTCCTATCTGTGCTGGCTAGTTATATGACAATTTCACGCAAGCTAGAGTTATCTGAAAGGAAGGAACCTCAGTTGAGAAAATGCCTCCATAAGATGTTGCCATAAGGCACTTGTTTTTACTAATGATTGATGAGGGATGGCCCAGCCCATTGTGGACAGTGCCATCCCTGGGCTGGTGGTTCTGGCTTCTATAAGAAAGCAGCTGAGCAAGCTGTAGGGAGTAAACCGGCAATCAGCACTTTTCTACAGCTTCTAGGTTCTGACTTCCTTCAGTGATGGACTACAGTGTAGAAGTGTGAGCCAGATAAACCGTTTCCTCCCTGGGTTGCTTTGGTCATGGTGCTTCATCACTGCAGTAGGACCCTGACTAAGACACCCTTATGTTGCTGTTGTCAGGTGTTTGTCCCGGTGATGAGAAAGTAATATACTCCTGTTGTGCATAAGAGGCTTCATGCAATTTCTGTTCTGAAGAGACTGACTTCACCTAGTACGGTGTCCCCAAGCTTCATTCACACGCACGCGCGCATGTTTGTGTGTGTGTGTGTGTGTGTGTGTGTACGCTAGAGGAGGCTAGAGGTCAGAGTTAGCTGTCTTCCTCCATTGCTTTCCACTTTTGAGACAGGTCTGTCCCTGAACCTGCAGCTCACCATTTGGCTAGACTAACTGCCCAGCAAGCTCCAAGGATTCTCCTGCCTCTGTCTCTCCAGCTCTGGGATTGTAGGTATGTGTGTCACCATGATGAGCTTTCTATGTTGGCGCCAGGAACTCAGGTACTGCTTGTGCAACAACCGTTTACCCACTTGAGCTACCTCCCCCTCCCTGTTCTAACTTCCTCTGAGTTCAGCTAAACCAAAATCCTTTAGGGTGCAGTTTTTGTCACTTACAACCTAGAGTCCCAACATCACAATTCTTAGTTTAAGAAAGATGTTCAGATGCTACCAGTTGCACTTGAAGGAGGACAATGGCACAAAATAAAAGCCTGGCTTCTACTCCTGGAGAATGACTGTTAGTTTGTCCCAGGGAGAGCCTGGCCATAGCTGGCGAGGGCCAGCAAAGCTTATTAAAACTGTTCTCTCTTGTGCATGTACTCTCATTCTTTTCTCTCTCCTGAAACAGGGTTTCACGTAGACCAGGATGGTCTCAAACTCATTATGTAGCTGAGGATGTGAATGGCTCAAATCTCTTGTCTTCACTTGTGGGTGCTGGGATTGCAGGCATATCTCAACACACCTGAGTTTGTACAGAGCTGGGGACCTAAGTTAAGGCTTCTTGAATGCTAGACAGCCACTCTACCAACTAAGCTATGTACTGCCATCACATTGTCTACTTTTTAAAAGCACTTTTACATGTATTTATTTATTTATTTATTTATTTATTTATTTATTTATTTATTACAAGTGTGAATGTATGTGTGTGAGTGTGCACATATACTTTGTGTGCACAATGTTTAGGAGTTAGTTTGTTCCTTTTACCTTGTGGGTTCTGGGGATGGATCTGAGGTCATTGGCTTGGTGGCATGTACCAATTATGGAAAAACTAAATGATACCAGTCACTCATTGGTATTTAGCCTCCTTGAATTTTTTTATTCTTATGGGAAACTTTACTTTGTTTTTCTAGAGTTAGGTGTGCTAAATACTCTGCCCATGCTCTCCTCTTTCCAGCAGATTACTTTCCTTGTCTGCACGTAAAGATCCTACCCCACAAATGTTGGTAGTTCTATGATATGCACCTATGTTTTATTTCTGTGAATAACTTGAATTGTAATCTGCTGAACTGTAAGCAATTCAACATTCTATTTTTGTCTGCTTTGTAAGTTGCAATTTTATATAAAATATCCTTGCCCATGTGTCTACATACTTGTCTGATATTTGTCTGTAAGGTTAATTGCTGCTGGTGGATGGAATTCATAGCTTACGGATCTTTTATTGTTAAATTACCCCAGACAGTCTAGAGTCTAACCGCTAAACATGTCTAGCTGCTCACTAGCAGTGTATATCAACTGTGCCTCAAGCTTTGATGGCTTAGTGGAAGGAGGAAGGCAGAGATGGCGAGAAAGCCTGAAGCATGCCAGGGGACAGTGGAGTCCTAAGGACATCAAGCTGAAGAATATAGGAAGAGTGGGCCCTTGCTGTGTGTAGGCTGTGCACTGTGCAGCTCTCAGAGGTTATCACTCAGCTCCACAGACTGCTGACCTCTGAGGCTTTGAGAAGTTTGGAGACTGGGGGTTGAGTGGCTGTTTGTTCCACTATTACTCTTTCCTTAACCTCACTGGCTTTGGCAGCCCCTAACTCTAGATTTATGACACTCCCTTTCCTCAGTAACTGGGGGCCCACTGAAGGAGGGGAAGGCCATCTGTGTGTGATCTAGAAGTGACACGTTAGTCCAAAATCTGGATTTTCTTCCCGAAGCCATACAGGATCTTAGGTTCAATAAGGTGCATGCACAGCTAATACTCAATGGAGGAGAGGTCATGAAATCAATACTGGACATTTAGTCAGTGCAGAAGTCTTCAGACACCAGAAGTGGTAAATGAGATTAGCTCATTTGCCACTGACCCCAGCCCCAGTGCTATATTGGCATTATGCATTCTTGGAATCTTATAAATGAGTAACTGAATCCTCAAATCATCTTCAAGGATGAATAACAAACGAGTTTGGTGCATTTTATTAGCCCTCCTCTGTGATTTACACAGGCACACAGCCATGAGCTTCTGTGGGGAGTTGCTCATGCATCAAGATCCTTGACCTTAGCAGCTGCCCCCATTAATCTTCCAGAGATGGCACTTGGGAAGAGGATAGGGTAACATTTGGGTGGTATGCATTTACTCTGTGTATGTGTGTGAGAGAGGGGGGAGAGGGGGGATTCGTTTTATCAAAAGGCGTGTGTTACTCAGCTCTTCTGCAAGCTTTGCAATGAGAGAAACTGAAGGGGCTCTTGAGATGACAGCCCCATGCAGGCTGGACCCAAGGTTTATCTCAGAGTCCTGCAGGAAGGATGGAATCTCCTTCCGACAGCTGATATCTGTCAGCAGATGAACAGATCCCGTGGCCCAAAGTCAGACGTGGGGCTGTGCAAAAGGAATGCTAAACACAGGGAGGCACGGGTGCTTGCATCAGGTTACAACTGGTCCCCTCTGGCTGGTGTGTGGCTGTTTCTCGGAAGCTTCAGCGGCTGGGTGTGCTCTTTGTGACCTGAAGAGCAATTTTGGCCCCAGTTTGCTGGTGAAATTGAATTCCTAGGATGGGTTTCTCCTCGGTTAGTTCGCTTGCCTTCTGCAGACTACTGGGTGTGATTTTGGTGCTTATGGCTAACACACAATTCACTTGCCCCCCCCCAAGACTCATCTACACATCTTTCTTTAGGTCATCACATACATAGTTGTTGAAATAACATATTTGAGTTTTTATAGATAGCCATGATAACATTGACTATAATGTTATTGTGGTTGTTGGTTCTATTCTTTTTTAATGTGGCACCGCCCTGCCTGTTCTTGAGCTCTGGGATTACCGGCATGGACCACCACACCTGACTTTGTTGTTGTTGAAGACCTGGGGCTGTATCCCACTGTAACTAGCTTAGCAGCAGGGTTCGGTCCCTAGAATTGCAGGGGTGGGGAGAGTATCACCCGTTGGGCAGAGAGGTTGTCAGGACAGTAAAGCTAACCTCTCAGCACTATGGACAGTGGTACAGATGGATTTTCAATGATTAATTTACTTATCTTTACTCTGGGTCTTGTAGCTCGGGTTGGCCTTGAAGGCTCTCTGCAGCCGAGAATGACTGAATTTATGATCTTCTGGCCTTTACCTCCTGAGTGTTGGGATTGTAGGCCTGTGTTACCACATCCACTTTATCCAGTGCTGGGGATGGAGCCCAGGGCTTTCCCACACGGTACGGAAGCACTCTACTAACGGAGCTTCAGTCCCAGCCCTTGTCTTTATTTTAATTAATTAATTAATTAGGTTTTTTGAGACAGGGCTTCTCTTTGTGTTGTCTGGCTATCCTGGAACTAGCTCTGTAGATCAGGCTGGCCTCAAGCTCACAGAGAGCTGCCTGCCTCTGCCTCCCAAGTGCTGGGATAAAAGGCATATGCCACCACCACCCAGCCCATTTTTTGTTTGTTTGTTTAATGAAAAATGTATTTGTTTATGCTTTTGTGTTTGAGTACATGTGTATGTGTATGGGCACACACTATGGTTGTCATGGGAGTCATATGGAGACTAGAAGACAACTTGTGGGAGTTGGCTCTCTGTTTCCACCATATAAGTCCCAGTAACACACTTGGCTTGTTGGGCATGGTGGCAGGAGTCACTACCTGCTGAGGCATCTCACCGGTCCCTTGTTTTTGTTTTTTAAGATAGAATCTCACTTTGTAACCCAAACGGGCCTCAAACATGTAGGTTTTCCTGGTTGACCTCCTATGTGTAGGATTGAGCCAGGTCACCATGTGCGGGTGAAATTTATGTTTTGAACATTTTATAACCTATTTCCAAGTTAAGGCTATCTATGTAAGTCTCACTGAACCAGTGAGAGAAAATTCTGGAAAATGTGGAGAGATATAGGAAGGCGCAGATACGAGACGCTTCTGTTGGCAGCAGCAGTACCGAGGGTGGCCTTTCTGCAGCCCACTCAGATGCAGGCCTCATACCTGCACTGACTTGTGGCTTCTTTTTGTTTGTTTGTTTGGTTTTTTTTTTGTTTTGTTTTGTTTTGTTTTTAACTAAGTTTAATTTTTTTAAAAAAAATCGTCATCCTAGCTTGAATGTACTGAGTTGCTATAGAAACAGACCCCCATCTTGCCTCATATTTTACTGTT
>NW_022196904.1:107897203-107902733 GCF_008632895.1 Mastomys coucha
ACCCAATCACAAAAGAACAAACACGGTATGCACTCACTGATAAGTGGTTATTAGCCCAGAAGTTTGGCTTCTTTTATTCATTGTTCCACGTGAGAAACCTGCACTGAGGAGCTTTTCAAGAACAGAGCTAGGGGCAGGATATAGAAAGCTCTCGGTGCCACAAGGACCCAGAAGGTGCTGTGACAAGAATGAGAATATCAAGAATGGGTGCTCGTGGCCATTGGTGGGTGTGGAGCTGTCTCCTCTGAATTGAAATTCTCCCTCCTGGCAGGAGGAAGGAGGCTCAGGAGGCTTTCTTTGAGTCAGGATGAGCAAGCTTGGTAGGTAATATCCCTGCCAGGCAAGCACGGTGACCTATGTTCAGATCCCTGGCACTCATGTAAGAAGGTGGGCACTGAACATTAATGCATACATACATGCAATCCCAAAGCTGGGGATGTGGAGCCCAAAGATTCCTAGAGCTCTCTGGCCAGCCTGACCAAACTGATTGAGTTCCAGATTCAGTGAGATGGGTGGACATTGATGGAGGAAGATACCTGATGTCGACTTCTGGCTGGTTTTCACACCTACATATGTGCATGCACACACACAATGTGAACATCATCGTTCCTGGACAATAAACACCCTTCTGCATGTATCTTTTTCCATCTTCGCTTGTGTGAACTTTCATATATGTAATTCTGCTGATTATAAGTAAAAGATGCATTTCCTTTCCTGGGCCAGTAAGAGAGTTCAGTGGTTAAAAGCACTTGTGCTGCAAGCCTAGACTCTACAGTGGAAGAAGAACCACTTCCCGGAGTTGTCCTCTTACCTCCTCATGTGGGCTCTGTGCGTACCCTCCTTCCCGAACATGCAGACACACATTCCACACCACACACACACACACACACACACACACACACACACACACACACACACACCAACATGCTCATGCACATACATTTAAAAGTTGTACTTCTTTACCTGAGTATGTATGTACTCAAGCTAGACATTTGCAGCCTGCCTCTTTGTTCAGTCCAGAGGTACCTTTTCACATCAGAGCACATCTGTTCTGAACCCTGTTTTTTGTTGATTGAATCGGGGTTTTACTTGACAGCTCGGGCTGGCCTGGAACTCTTGTTCATCCACCTCCACCCCTGAATCGCATATCTAGTTTATACTGGTACTGGGAACTGAACCCCTGATCTTATGCATGCTAGAGCTGTGCTCTGCCTGCTGAGCCACATTCCAGCCCTCCTCCTGCCTTCTCTTGATTGCCTGGCTTCCCTGGATTTCTGGTCTGCTTTGGGGCTTTCTGCAGCTTCCTTCCCTTCGAGAGAAGGTGTCCCTGGTGCAGCTGTTTTAGGGAGGGCCTGGCGCATTTCCTCCCTTTGTGTTGCTTTTCAGCTTCTCTCCCTCTTCTTTCCTCTGGGGACAGTAACACAGCTAGGTGAACCCATGTCACAAAGACAGCACTTCCGTTCTCATGCAGGGGCCCAGGTGAGGGCAGATAGCAGCTGACTCGGGTGGTAGGAAACAGCTTTGTGTGAGTCACACTTATCTGACCAGTTGGCTGTATGATGCCTAGAATACCTATTTAAGACAATTGTTTTTTATTTTATAATTGCTTTGAAGCTATTTATTCTACATTTAATTTTTCCAGCTAATTGAAACTGGTACAGCAGAGCAGTTTAGCAAGTGGACTCTATAGTCAGATGGTTCATTCACTAATAACCGTCCTTAGGAGGCAGGCAGCTCTCCTTTAAACACCATGTGTCCTTTGGGAAATAAGGCAAGATCCCTGCTTGCATTCTTGCAATAGGGCTGTCAGTCAGTAGAAATAGGTAATAGAGTGTGAAGAAATGAACCTCGTGTGGTGGTGTATACTTGTAATCCTAGCACTTGGGAGAGTGAGACAAGGGACTTACTGAGAGTTAAGGGCCATACCATGAATCCTAGCACTTTGAAGGTCATCCTCAGCTACTTGGGGAGTTCCAGAACAGCCTAAGACAACACAGCCTGTCTTTAAAAGGGGAGAAGGGTGCTAGGGTAATAGCTTTAGTTGGTAAAATCATTATTGTGCGTACATGAGGATCTGAGTTCAATCCATAAAACTCATGAGAAAAGGGCTGGGGTGGTGATTTTGTAATCCTAGCACCCAGGAAGTAGAGACAGGTAGATGGGCTCTCTCTGATCACCCTCTGTATCCTGTCCTGCTTGAATGAGTTCCAAGACAGGGAGAGACCCTGGCTTAAAAAGCAAGCAAGCAGGGGCTGGTGAGATGGCTCAGTGGGTAAGAGCACTGACTGCTCTTCCGAAGGTCCTGAGTTCGGATCCCAGCAACCACATGGTGGCTTACAACCACTCATAATGAGATCAGACACCCTCTTCTGGTGCATCTGAAGACAGCTACAGCGAATTACGCCAGAGCGAGCAGCAGCTACAGTATTCACATACACATAAAATAAATAAAATAAATCTTTAAAAAAAAAAAAAAGCTGGGCCTTTAATCCCAGCACTTGGGACGCAGAGGCAGGCGGATTTCTGAGTTCGAGGCCAGCCTGGTCTACAGAGTGAGTTCCAGGACAGCCAGGGCTACACAGAGAAACCCTGTCTCGAAAAATAAAAAAAAAAAAAAAAAAAAAAAAAAAAAAAAAAGGCAAGCAAACAAAAAACAAAAATCAAAACAAGAAACCCAGGAGGTTGTCCTCTTGACTCCATATACAAGTGCACATAAATGTACATGAACACACACACATACATATGAAAATCAGTAGAGATACTTGGGGTGTAGTTCAATGATAGTGCACATGCTTAGTATGCTCAATGCCCTGGGTTTCATCTCTAGCATCCTGACCGCCCCCCCAAGTTTATCAACTATTGTCAAAATAATACCACTTAATAAATCACCCCCATTGGCCTATAGTGTGAGTTTTATTTCACATGTGTGGTAATCGAGCAGATTGCAACAAATTTAGACTGCAACATAAACTCTAGAGATTATGTTCTATTCAGTTTTGCTCTAGAGCCTTCTGAGCTCAGCAGTTTACCAGGGGCATGTGCTTTTCCTAGCAGAGTTTGAAAGCCTCAGAGGGGATGAACAAAACATACACCGTGTGACCTGGCTAGTTTTATGTCAACTTGATATAAGCTAGCATCATCTAAAAGGAAGGAACTTCAAAGATGTCTCCCTAAGATCAGCTGTAGATCATTTTCTTAATTAGTGATTAATGGAGGAGGGCCCAGCCCATTGTGGGTGGGGACATCCCTAGGCTGGTGGCCCTAGGTTCTCTTAAGACAGCTGACTGAGCAATCTGGTAAGCAGCATCCCTCCATGGCCTCTGCATCACCTCCTGCTTCCAGGTTCCCAGCACTGCTTGACTTCCTGTCCTGACCCCCTTTGATGATCAACAGTGGTGTGGAAGTGTAAACCAAATAAACCCTTTCCTCCCCAACTTGCTCTGGCCATGGTGTTTCATTGCAGCATTAGTAATTATGACTAAGGTACTAAGGGTCTCGGGGCCTAGGCTCATCTAAAGGCCAAACTCAAGGCCAGCTAGGAGGGAATCACAGCCCTGCTGAGTGGTTACCCTGCGGTAAATAAGTACCACAAGACAGAAAAGAACAAATGAGAGGGCCAGAGAACAAAGGAGGTGACTCCTGCAGGTAACAGGCCACTCTGAGAGGCTGTAGTTTGAGCAGAGACCCAAAGCAAGCTTGAAGCACAAAGAGGTGGAAGGCGCTAGATGTATTTGAAGGTCAGTGTAGGTGATGTGAGTAAGCTGGGAGGGGTGGTCTAAGAAGTGAGGAATTATTCAGAGAACAGACCCCTAGAACCAACTGTCAGTAGGCTGATGGAACTTGGGTTTTATGATTTGGGTAGAGGAGTCACATGATCTCACTGACTTCTTGAGGAGAGTGGCAGCTTCCAGATGCAGTGGCTCCCCCAAATCCCTGGTCTCCAGGACTTGTCTATGTACTGTGCACATGTGCATAGTGCACATCCATGCAGAGGCCCATTTCCCAAGTGTCATTTCCCAGGCATCTTCCATCATGTATTTTAAGACATGACTTCTCACTGACCACATAGGCTAGACTGGCTGTCCTGAAAGCCCAAAGACCCTCTTGTCTCTGCCTCTCCAGCACTTACAGCATAAGTGCTTGCCACTGTGCCCACTTTCTGTGTGATCTCTGGGGATGGAACTGGGGTTCTTACCATCTGAGCCATCTCCCCAGTCCACACCCTCTAGGATCCACATTTCTACAGAGACCTTTCCCATATTAGACCACAGAAGGTATGTGTGACCCTTACAGTCCCACAGAAATATCCTTTATAACATAATCTTGAAGTTTGGCAGTGGTGGCGCATGCCTTCAATCCCAGCACTCGGGAGGCAAGCAGATCTCTCGAATTTGGTGCCAGCCTGGTCTACAAAGTGAGTTCCAGGCCAGCCCGGGCTACACAGAGAAACCCTGTCTTGAAAAACATAACAACAGCAGCAGCAGCAACCACCTCATAGATCTTTAGGGAGCCAGACCCCCCAGCTACGCAGTTTTATTTTTTGAGACTATGCTCAGTATGTAGTCAAAGCTGGCCTTGAACTTGTAGACCTCGTTTCCATGCCTCCCAGACACTTGGATTAGAGGACAACATTATCATTCCCAGCACAAAAAAGTATGCTTCTTAACACAGAAGGAACAGCTTGGGTACAAGGGTTTGCTTCTTGGCTTGCCAGCCTTGTCACTATTTCAATTATTCTGTTTCCCTTTCCATTCCTGAAAAATAGGACCAACGATTGTGCTCCTTTCATCCCCCATCCTCCATCCCCACCTCTCACCCCACCCCTATCCTGTTAGCTTTGGTGTAGCTTTGTTGAAAGCTTTGACCATGCATTTACTCCTATAAGAATATATTCCCCGTTGTTTGTTTCTTCGTGGTATTCCTTAAGTACTTGGTTTCTGTTCTTTTGGTTTTTGTTTTGTTTTTTGTTTTTTGTTTTTCCTGCCTGAGAAACCCTGTTATTTTTCAAAACATTCTTTTGATCGGGATAGAAACTTTTGCCTGTGCCCAGCAGGACTCTGGTGCCCCAGAAAGAAGGCACCCAGTTGCCGTGGTCCCCATTCAGGCCTCCTTCTTGGGGCAATGTCTGGCCACTCAGCAGGCTGAAATAGGCCACAGTGCTATAAATAGGGGCCTTGGGCTGCTCTGGGATCAGGTCTCAGGCTAGGTCCCCCTCCCCCTTCCCTCACCAGTTCCTTCAGTTATTTAAATAAAACTATGAGTACGTTTTTTCAGGCATAAGTACTCCAAAGCTTGCCATCTTGCCAGGCTGTAAGCAACTCCCTTTCTGTCTTGTTTGCCTAGTAGGACAGACTCCAGTATGAGATGAATCCCAGCTGACCTAGGATATGCATGCCAGCCAATGTGGTGAGCTGGCGTTGCCATCAGTGGAGTGGGCTGGCATTGCCATCAGTGCAGTGGGCTGGCATTGCCACCAGTGGAGTGGAGTGGAGTGGGTTGACATTGCCATCAGTGCAGTGGAGTGGCATTG
>NW_022196904.1:107902752-107950206 GCF_008632895.1 Mastomys coucha
TGCAGTGGAGTGGCATTGCCACCAGTGGAGTGGAGTGGAGTGGGTTGACATTGCCATCAGTGCAGTGGGCTGGCATTGCCATCAGTGCAGTGGAGTGGACTGGCATTGCCATCAGTGGAGTGGATTGGCATTGCCATCAGTGCAGTGGGCTGGTGTTGCCATCAGTGCAGTGGGCTGGTGTTGCCATCAGTGGAGTGGGTTGGCATTGCCATCAGTGGAGTGGGTTGGCATAAACCTAATGCCATTCTACCTCCTTTGCCCCATAGCCTTGAACTGGCATTGAACTTCCTCACCCCTCACTTTCCTCACCTACAAACTATGGCTAGTAATAATACTGGATTCCAGTTTCTAGGTTTGAAGTGGAGCATAAACAAGAAAAATAAGACCAGGACTGGCCAGATCATCTACAAGGCAGAGTGTAACATGAGAACACCTCTTGTGTAATGTTATCAAGGATTTCTTCAAGAGCTCAGAGTGTAGCCCAGTTGGTAGAGTGCTTGCTTACCATGCATGATGCCCCAGCTTCAGTATCCAGAACCACATAAAATAAGGACATGATGGCATGGATCTGAAAGCCCAACATTTGGGAGGTGGAGACGGGGGGGGGGGGGGGGGGGGGGGGGGGGGGGGGGGGGGGGGATCAGAAGTTTGCCTACATAGTGAGTTCAAGGCCAGCCTAGGCTACATGAGAATATGTCTCAAAATTAATTTTACTTTTTAGCTGTTTGTGGCAGTGCAAAGCCTTAATTTCAACTCTCAGGAGACTGAGGTAGGAGTATCAGGAGATAGAATCTAGCCTGGGCTACTACAGAGTAAGAACCTGTCTCAAAACAAACAACAAGCTAACAATCTTTCAAGCCTAGCTTGCAGCCTGAGGGCCACGAGTATCCAGAAAGCTGTGAATGCAGGCCCATCACATTTATAAACCTCAGGGTCACTTTCTGATGTCAAAAAGTTGAATACCCCTGTTTGGTGACGGTGGAACATAAACTAGTGGGGGCTTGAACTAGGTCTGTGCTGGGAAGCTTGGCAAGGAGAGACCAGAGGAGAGACGCCTGGCATCCTGCTTGGCATCCGCAGCTGCCCTTCTCCCCTTCTCTGGAGCACTTTCCTTTAAAGGTCAAAAGTTCACAGGTCAGTTTCACCACTGTGGCTGAGTCTCTTTGGTGAGAGCAACCCATGAGAATACTTGGTGGTTTAAATCTGTAGACTTGGCCTAGGGAGATGACTCGTGGGTGAGAACATTCTCCTAAAAGGCCCAGGAGAGAATCAGCTGTGCAGAAATGCCCTCTGACCTCCACAGCGCACTGCAGCACATGCATATGCACACATCATAACATAACAACAACAAAAACAATAGTAATGTTAAAGAATACGTCCATAGTGCTTGACTATTTTTCAGGATTGTGCTTGACTATTTTTCAGGATTCTGTGTGTGAGCTGGGTGGCTACTCTGCTGGTTCCCTAGATTAGCAGGTGACTAGGTATAGAGGGGAGGGCCAAGCTGCTCTTTTTTCACATGTCTGGCAGATGGCACTGGTGGTTGGCATTTCTTTTCCATGTGGCTTTTCAACATGGTGTGGTGGGGTCAGAGGAGCCTCCTTAAATGTAGAAATAACATGAGGAGGCAAATCCAGAAGCTTCAAGCTTTCTTCAGGCCTCGATTGTGGAGTTTTCTTAGCAGTACCTGTGTTACCGTCTGTTAGTCAGAGCAAGTCATGAGCTTGGCCTAGATTCACTGACAGGATAGACTCCCATATGTGTGTCTGTACCTAAGGATAGCCTCTGAACTTGGCTATGTAGCCAAGGATGGGTTTGAACTTCTTGACCTTCTTGTCTCTACCTTCTGACTTTGGATTACAATATGGCAGCACTCCTGGAGTATATGGATCTGGGAATCAAACCCAGGTATGTAGCACTTTATTTGTGCTAATAAGGCATTCTACCAGCTGAACTGCAGCTCCAGCTCCAGCTCTGCATCCATCAGTTAAACTTTGAGTGGCAGTGGGTTTTTCTAGACAAGAATCCACATGACTCACCAAGTGCACAGTGTGGTGGCTCCCAGCCCCCTTCTAGGAATGAACCCAGGAACCTCACGCCTGCTGAGCAAGAGCTCTCCCCCCACGTGGTCTCCCTAGCTCTTGATATTTATTTACTTATTTAGAGACAGCCCAGGCTGTCCTCAAACCTACAACCCTCTGCCTCAGCTTTCTGAGTACTGGTGTTACATACACCCATGTCACCACACCCTGGTTCTCCATCTTTAACCTGCATCAGGGTCCCTCCTCTAGAGTCAGGAGGGCTGGGCGGGTCCTGAAAATTTGCATTTCGAACAGGTTCCTAGGCACTAGGAATGCTGGCAGCCTGGGGAACACTCTTTGAGAACCTTGACAGAGGAATCACTGGCTTTTAAACCTGACCATACATTAGAACAACCCCGAAGCCGCTGCTTCAGTTAGGAATGGAATGGTAACACTGGAGCAGGTTTTCGTAGTTGCTTGGGTTCAAATTCTGGGCTATAATACATACCGATTTCAGGACATTATTTGCTTCACTAAGGCTCAGTTTCCTCTTTGAAAAGGGTGGAAATACTGCCCACCTCCTAGATTTCTTCTGAGAATTAATAGTGTGCCTATAGCTCCTAAAACAGTGCTCACAGGTGGCGTGTTAGAAACCCTCCACAACTGTCAGCTAAGTGCGAATGAGAGGGAAGGACTCAGAGCTTGCTGTGTGACAGGGTCCTTGGCAGAGCACACTGTATCATAATTTACCCTGTAACGCACTGAGAGGTTCATCAAATACCTTAAATGCCTTTGCAATCAGATTCATTCCTAATCATCTGGACACTCAGTTATCAAGAGAAGCTGGATGAACTCTGTCTGAACTGTCATCAGTGAAATGTGGGGGAAATTCCACTTCTTTCATGTATGTGCTGTGACCTGCCCCACCCCAGGGGGAAGGGGTGGACTTCAGTACAAAAATAGGTGTGGCTTCCTGGGAGAAGGCCTTCTCAGATCCGGGCATTGCAAAGACTACCTCAGGAAAGGCAGCTGGTGCTGGTGAGTCACCCTGATCCTGCTTTCCTGACCACGGGCTAACAGCCCAAGAGGGCTGCCTTGACTCACACTGGAAGGATTTGCAGTAATCAGCATGGTGTTTGTGTAGGAACTGAAACAGCCAAGCGGTACAGATGTCCTCTGCAGGGCTTGTAACCTTAAGCTCATTCCTAGCGCTCTCTTCCAGGGAAGCAGGGTGGCCGGGACTTCAGCTCACTGGAATCACTTGGAGTCCTGCACAGGTCTTGTTCTACCTTACTGGCATGCATTAGAACTCCCAGGTGGGGGTCTATTTCAACAGAACCCCAGTGACATCAGTGTCATTTGTTGAGCTTAAAATTTGAGTGGCAGTGGGTTTTTTTAGACAGGAATCCACATGACTCACCAAGGGCACAGTGTCAAATTAATAGTATGGGAGAACTGGAGGGGGCAGCAGAAGAACCTGGGGGCTAGAGCTGTCATGCCCACACAGGGGTCAAGGCAGAGGTTGGCAGACCATACCGGAAGGACAATATCCAGCCACTGTCCATTCCTTGGGTTTTATTCTTTTTTGAATAATTTTTTTTGTAGCATTCAAGATTGGACCTATGGCCACATACATGTGAAGCAAGTCCTCCACCCTCGAGCAACAGCTCCAGTGCGCCTTTTACCTTCTTATTTTGAGTCAAAGTCTCCCTAAGTTGTCCACACTGGCCTTGAACTTGTGCCCATCCTGCTTTAGTTTCTGTAGTAGTTGTGATTATAGGCCTGTCCCATTCAACCTGGCTACAGACAAAGTTGTTTTTTTTTTTTTTCATGTGTGTGTGTGTATGTTCCAAATAAAATTTTACTGGAACATAGCCACACCTATTTAGCATATTGTCTGCGATAGCTTTTGTTATATGGTAGAATGGAATTGGTTTGAAAGAGCATTCATGGCCCACAAAAGCAACAATATTTACTATCTCATCCATTGCAATCAAAAAGTTTGCTAGTTATAGACATGACCTCAGATGTGGACAAGCTTGGAGCTGAAACTAAGACCATCAAAAGTTATAAACTCCTAATTTTAAAAATGACTCTCTGAAGAAGAGAGGAGTCAGCAACCAGCACCAAGTACAGCATTTACAGCATTCAGGCCCTCAAGCATAGCAATTTGTGATTGTGAAGTAAGTATGTTTACAATGATTATATAGATTTACTAGAACAAAATACAGCTCACATTGGAAGGACAAGACAGTATGAAAAACAATGGAAATTCAGATTTGAAAAATAACTAAGTGTGCTGATCATAGAGGAAACTACTTGAGTGAATGGGCAAGGATGGCTCTGTGGTGGAATGCTTGCCCAGCCTGCGGGAGGCCATAGGTCCAACCCCAGCATTGTATACACAAATGAGAGAAAAATATTTAAAAGAAAAATGCACAGGCACAAAAACCAGAACAAAGGCAGTGCCCCTTGAGTTTCAGTGTACATCAGCAGTAACAGGGAGTCTGTTAAAGCCCAGCTTCCTGGGCCCACCCTTTGTTGTGTGCTGACTACACAGGCTTGGCTGGGAACAGAGGTTGCTGATGTCCGTGGATCACATCTCTGATATGTGCTAGCCAACAGATAGACACAGCTGGAGGAGCAGTTAGTGAGAGTCAGGTCTGTGAGAGAGAGTGAAGCTGAGAGCTAGGTAGAGGAAGAGCAGCTGAGAAACGACAAGGTGAGATGGCCAAGTGACAGTGTACTAGGGATTGCACCATGGCAGTAGAAGGAATGGTGGAGAAGCCAGATTTGTAAAGGGCACTGAAAGATGAACCCTGAGTAAGCTGGATAAAGGCAAGGCCATCCAAAATGTTTCATGGCAAAGCCATGAGACACACAATCCTCAAAGCTGCCCTGCAGCACATTCCCTACAAAGAAAAGGCCAGAGAGCAATTATAGACTTCTCATCAGCCATAGTAAATGCCCTAGACAGTGAGTGTAGTGTCTGCTGATGAAGGAGAAAAACAACACGGAACCTAGAATTACATGCCCACTCACCCATCACTCAAGAGCTATAAATACTCCCTTCCCAAACGCCCCTCCTGAAAGAAATCCTGAGAGATGCGTTTAAATAGAGGGAAATGAACCCATGGGGAAGGAGGCGCAGGGAAGTCATGCAGACCAAGCTTTAAGCAGGTATAAGGGCCGGAGAAAGAGCAGCATGCCAAAATGTCAGGTGGTGCTTAGAACTAAAGCCATCAAAAGTCCCAAGTCACGTGGGAGGAGACTTTTATGATCCGATTTACTTTTAGTTAATTTATTACATTACAGCAACTTTTAAAAAAGATTTTATTTGTTATTTTATACATATGAGTGCTCTATTTGTATATAGAGCCTGCAGGCCAAAAGAGGGCACCAGATCCCATTATAGATGGCCGGGAATCTACCATGTGGTTGCTGGGAATTGAACTCAGGACCTCTGCAAGAGCAGCCATCTCTGCATCCCCCAGTAAGACAGCTTTTCAAGGCTGGATGCAGTGGTTCATGCCTTTAATCCCAGATCTTGGGAGAGGAAACAGGTGGGCCTGTGTGAGGTCAAGGCTAGCCTGGTCTACATAGTAAGTTAAATACCTGTTTAGGGCGGGCAGGGCAGAGATTTTGTTATTGCTCAGATTGGACTGTATAACCCAGGCTGGCTTCTTCACATTTAGGCATCTCCTGCCTCAGCTTCCCAAATGCTGGGAGTGCAGGTATGTGCCACCATGCTGGGCATATAGCAACACGATACTACACACATGTAATTCCACATGTGGAAGTCTCGGGCTGAGGTAGGAGGATATAGTGTGAGGCTAGTCTGGGCAGCATAGTGAGACCCTGTGACAAAATAGCAATGACAACAACAAAAACCCAAATGAAAACCCAACCAACCAATAAAACGAAGAATAGAATGTGAAGTAAATGAATGGAAAGAAACAACCGGAGAACAGAGACTGGATGTTCCAGAAATCAGGAAGGAAGAGATATATATAAAAGCATAAAAAATTCCAAATAAAACCAGGCAAGAGAACCATAATAAATTTAATGGGACGGCTTGTCCCATGGTTTCCAGATTGGGTCACAAAAGGATAGCCTCAATGCCAGAGGTTTGGAAGATACAAAATGGCCCACAAAGATGGAAGCAAAGAGTTGAGAAGAGATATCGTATAATCGCTAACCCATAAAAGGCAGCCTCTCTGCTATCCAGGAACCAAGCCATGCACCTTCCTCATTGGTACCCATGACAGGGCTGGCTCAGCAGACAGTCTTCAGCAAGGCTCTGGGGCATATCAATTATGGTCAGTTAGTGCCAAGGAACGGAGATGCAGGAGGCCCTGGGGCATGGCTGTGGCCCAGCAGACAAAGCATCCCCTCCCTATTCTCCAGAGGCTGCTTCTCCACTGTGCCAGCTCCTGGGAACCATCTTCTGCTTTGCTTCCCCAGCCTCTCCTCCTCTCAGCCTGTGCCCCTTGGGTGTCACTGACATCCTCAGAGTGCCTCTCTACTTCTTCTCACCTCTCGTGGAAGGGACCTCCTTCCCTGCAGAAGACATCTCCAGGCCTCTGGGTGCTTTGCTGTGTTTTTAGCTTTGTTTCACCTCACATTTTCCCCAGGTTGTGACATAGTGGTAACATGGTTGCCTAAAGCATTGTAAGCTGTGTATAGATAACTAGTCCGAGAAACCCAGCAGAGTGGACAGATACAGGTCAGGGGCCAAAGACATCAATCTGTTTAGGCTTGTGGGTAACAGTGTTCTGTCCTCAGAAGGCCCCAGCCTTGGGTGTAGTTACTGGTTCCAACTTCACTCCCACCTGGTCTGAGTTCTCAATGAATCAAGTGGTTCGCTCCAGCAAAAAGCAAAAAAATAAAAATTAATTTTAAAAAAAGGTGACTGGCCACTTTAAACACATGGGGATAAAGATACCCTTAGCAATAAAGGAATAAGTGCTATTTTCTATTCATTAGATGTTTTTGTGCATGTACATGTATGTGTAGTATATGTATGTGTGCTTGTGTGTGTGTACATGTGTATGTGAGTGCATGTGTGTGTGTGTGTGTGTGTGTGTGTGTGTGTGTGTGTGCATGTGGAGGCCAGAGGTCAGTATTTAGCCTTTTCGTCTATTGCTGTACGCCTTATTTTTTCGTCATACAATTTTTTTGTTTGTTTGTTTGTTTTAATTTTTTTGTTCTTTGGTTTTTTCGAGACATGGTTTCTCTGTGTAGCTTGGCTGTCCTGGAACTCACTGTGCAGACTAGGCTGGCCTCGAACTCAGAAATCCACCTGCCTCTGCTTCACAAGTGCTGGGATTAAAGGCGTGTGCCACCACCACCTGGCTCATCATACAGCATGTAAAATGAAAGATTATTATACCTAATACTGTTGACTCATTAAGCACATTTAACATACACATGCCAAGAATCAGCTAGAATCTTTTCTGTCCTATAGAAAAGTACCAGGCCTTGACTCAAGCCACCACTTTATTTTTTAAAGATAAAGTCTCTCACTGAGCCTTGAGAGTTCCCAGTTGTCTAGCTGGCTGGCTAGAAGGCTCCAGGGAGGCATCTCTTTCCAGCACCACTGCCTTCCAGGGCTGGGTACAGTCACTTGTCACCATGCCTGACATTACATGAGACTGGGAATCCAAATTCAGGTCCTCATTCTTACACTCTCTCTACTTTACCAAGTGAGACATATCTCCCTGCTTCCTTGTTTGATTTTTAAAGTGCCATTCACACCCACTGACTAGGCTGGTTGTTAATAGATATGCCAGCACCCACTGTTGACAATCCTGCTCCAGAGCAGGGTTCTAGTTTAAGCAACTCTGAGACATTCTATGGTGCGGGTGAATGTCAGTGACCACTAAACACTAGTGACTTCTACAACAAGAAGCCAGCTTTGCTCTGATTTGGCTTTGCCAGAGATCTGAAAAGACCTCTCTAAGCTTCCTACAAAGGGAAAATGGAACTTGCTAGTTATGAGCTCTGGGACTTTTATTAGACAGCAGGAAGGAGTTTTGCAAGCATCTTCCCACCCACCCCTTCTCCTACGTGTGCAAATTGGCCTTTCTTGAATGTAAAGTCCACTCAAATAATCATTAGGATGTCAGGCCATGACAAACACATCAGAAGAACCTTCTGGGGGACGTCACATGCCAAATCTAGGGTTGGCACTTGTGAGTGTCACTGAA
Source organism: Mastomys coucha (assembly GCF_008632895.1). Taxonomy (NCBI): domain Eukaryota; kingdom Metazoa; phylum Chordata; class Mammalia; order Rodentia; family Muridae; genus Mastomys; species Mastomys coucha. The sequence continues at coordinate 107,910,983 of NW_022196904.1, forward strand.
GGACCCATCCATTCCCTTATTTCTCCAGCATCCTTTCAGTATCTGTAATGGATTAAGCACTTTCCTTCAAGGCAGTTAGTTAGGAAAGCTCTAGGGAGTAAGCCAGGGCAGCTGTTGCTATGTGATTGTCTGTTTTGCCAAGAAGCAAGACAAACAAGTGAGCTAAGAGTACTTGGGCAGTAGAGATTGTGAAGGTGACTGCAGTCCCAGCAGCCACTGCTTTCCTCCCCCACCTCACACAAGCCCAGAACCTCTGCACCAGCTGGCCAGAGCCCAGAGTTGTGAAATTACAGAATCACGTATGTGCTCAGTGCTTGCTAAACTCCTAGGAGGAGACCACACTTCTGAGTCACTGGCTCCTCTGCCTCTTCATTTTGAACAGCCAAGGCAATTGGAGGATTCACCATAGCAGATGAATCCACCCTTTTCTTTACTAGTTGATTTTAAGAACGATCAACACAAAGGTAACTTATGTAGACAGGTTTTTGTTAGCATTTTAGGTGTTGGTTTTGTGCCAACTCCATTTTACAGATTAGGAAATTGAGGCTCTGAGGGCATGAGCAACTTACTGAAGGTTGTGCAGAGCTGAGATTCAGTCTCAGAGTGTCAGTTTGGGGTTTTCTTTCCTTCCTCTCCCCTCCCCTCCCCTTCCCATTGTTTGTATATGTGTGACGTGTGTGTCTGTCCCTGGGGTGGAGGAAGGGAACACACTTGTCACCGTGTTCACATGGTGCCACCCGTTGCTTTCCTCTCTGTTTGAAACAGAACTCTTTGTCATTTGTGGCTGTGTGCATGAGGGTCTGGTATGCCAACTTCCAAGGACCCTGCTGGGGCTGCCTCCCATAGGAGTCCTGAGGTTATAGGTGGGTGGTACTGTGCCAAGTCTTACATGGGTTCTGAAGATTTAAACTCAGGTCCTCATGTTTTCACGGCATGTGCTTTACCCACAGAGTTCTCTTCACAGCTGAGAGCTGGCTTTCTAAACTAATATGGTTTTTCTAAATCACCTTTCATCAGAATCTTACATAATTGCAAGAATTAGATAGCTTCAGGTGCATTAAAAAAAAAAAGGCAGACAGACAGACAGACTTAGAATGAATACTCAATGGCTGAGCACTTGCCTGGCATGCGCAAAGCCCTGGATTTGATCCCTAATAAGGTAAAATAAATAACTATTAGTAAATCAGAACAAATAAAAATTGATGCCCTGTCAGGCATATATACCTTCAGTCCCAGCACTCAGGAGGCAGAAACAGGCAGATCTCTGAGTTAGAGGCCAGCCTGGTCTACAAATTGAGTTCCAGGACAGCCAGGGCTGTTAAGAACCTGTGTCTTGAAAATCCAAAATTAATTAATTAATTAAAAGTAAGAATTGACACTGAAATCAAGAAGCTTCTGTTTTACTTGTGAACCAAACTCAAGTCCGTAACATCGGTCATATTCCTGTGCTGGAATGTTCTTGTTCAGCTGGCTCTCCTCGGTGACTTCAAAAACAAAGTGGTGGAAAGTGGGGGTAGTTTGGTGGGGGGAAAAAAAGGGAAACTGCTGCGTGTTGACACCATGCTGCACTCTGGTATTTGCTGATGGGCACAACTCCTGCCATCTGAAGCGCTTTCCTAACTGTGACAATAGTCAGTGGGATTAGCCCAGTTCAATGGGTGCCTGTCCTCCCCAGCTCACAAAGGCCTTCTCTAGTGCTCCAGGATCACCTGGCAACAAGAGCCTCACCAACAAGGCTGCTGCTGCAGCAACAGCATTCTGCCAAGGTCAGTGGTGCCCAGGGCAAAATGAAGAAAGTCAAGGAAAGGGCTTCTGGCCCAGCAGAGGAGCCCACACTGTACTGTCTGCAGAGCCCTGGGGATGAACACAGCCTTAGATGGATGGGCAAACAGGTGTTTTTGTTTGTGATGTAGGTCACAGTCAAACAACTATAGGGAAATGGATATTTAAGCAAAACTGTGGTGTGGCAAGTCTTCACAGAACTCTATTCACAATAATAAAAGGTGGCAATAACTCCAATGTTCATGAAGAGACAAATGGGTAATCATATTAGCTATACAGTGGGGTGCTAAGTAGCAAGGAAATTGGGGTAAATCATAAAACTCCATATGAGTGAAAGAATCCACACACTAAGAGCCCATGGGCAAATGCTTTCATTTATGTGAAATATCCCGAATAAGGAAATCCACAGACACTCTGGAATCTAAAGCAGATTAGTGGCCAGAGTGGGAAGAAGAGAGAATTGGGAGGTCCTGATTAATGGCTACAGAATTTCCTTTTGAGGTGATAAGAGTGTTCTTGAAGTGCATGAGTGGACATGGCTGCACAATGTTCTGAATATACTCAGCACCATGGAAGTGTTAAGAACCTGTGTTAAGAACTTTAAATGGGCCGGGCGTGGTGGCGCATGTCTTTAATCCCAGCACTTGGGAGGCAGAGGCAGGCGGATTTCTGAGTTCGAGGCCAGCCTGGTCTACAGAGTGAGTTCCAGGACAGCCAGGACTACACAGAGAAACCCTGTCTCGAAAAACCAAAAAAAAAAAAAAAAAAAAAAAAAAAAAAAAAAAAAAAAGAACTTTAAATGGTTAAAATGTAGTGTTTATGGTGTGTGTGTGTGTGTTTCACCACAATTAAGTAAAAAGACAACCATCAGGACTACTGGTAACTCATAGACATTCCCAAGAGAGACAATGACAACACACTTCCAAAAGATAAGAGGTGGGAGAGGAGGCAGAAAATGGGGAAGAGTGGCTCTAAGCAGGGAGGGATCTGAAGGACAAACCTGACTTGGCCCAGTCCTTTCAGGAACTGTTTGTGCCCTGGGGGGAAGCAATGCGTGGGTAGCCTTAAGGCTACCCTGTTCCCAGCAGGGAGTCTCGTGATCCACAGGATGGCTCTTTGTCTAGGGTTAGGGAACTGCTCCCCTTAGGACAAGCTGTGCTACCTACCACACAGCTCAGCTCTTTCCTCCTCTGAGCTGCCTTCGTGTGTTTCTTGTATGCACCTGAGGCTCCCCTGCAGCTTCTACTTGCCCTGGTTTTGCCTCATCTCACCTCTTCCTGTCCAGTGGACCAACAAGTCAAGGTTATGGGTTCTAAAAGACGAGAAAAACAAGCAGACTGCTCCTTAGGCATCTGGGAGCCCCGGAAAGATAAGTGTAGTAGCTACTATGTGGGGAGACCACTGACATTGGCATCTAGTGTGTGCCTCCCCCAGATTCACATACTAATCCCAACACAAGGAACTCTCCCCCAGAGTCTAAAGCTATGGCTTCATTTTAATGAGCCTTTAATGATCATGAAAGGGAACCCACAAAATGGTCATCCTTAATAGTTAATCCTAAACACTGTGTAAATGTTACCATGGCAACCTCCTCCGCTATTGTGGTGGTTCCTCACCTTTAGGTCTTCAGCAACTTTAACTTCTCTTTCAAAATAAACTTGATATCATAGTTAACCTCTAAGGCTTGGAGTCAGCTTATTGCCAAGCAGTCTTTCCAGCAGGAGAATAATGGAAAGGTGTTTGGGGGTAAGAGGCTGTGCTTAAGAGTCTCCTTGGGTTTTAATAGTTGAATAGTATTCTATTGTGTAGATATACCACATTTTTCTTAATCTATTCTTCAGCTGAGGGACATCTAGGTTGTCTCCAATTTCTGGCTATTACGAATAAAGCTGCTATGAACACAGTTGGGCAGGTGCCCCTGTGGTACAGTGGGGCATCTTTTGGGCATAGGCCCAGGAGTGGTAGAGCTGGGTCTTCCAGTTTTCAGAGAAACTGCCAAATTGATTTCCAAAGTGGTTGTACAAGTTTGTACTCCCATCAGCAACAGAGGAGTGTTCCCATTTTATCACATCCTTACCAGCATGTGCTGTCACTTGAGTTTTGATCTTAGCCATTCTGACAGGTGTAAGATGGAATCTCAGGGTCCCTTTGAATTGCATTTTCCTGATGACTAAGGACACTGAACATTTCTTAAAGTGTTTCTTCGACGTTTAGCATTGTACCTCATTTTTTAATTGGGTTATTTGGGTTGTTGGTGTCTAACTTCTTGAGTTCTTTATACATTTTGGTTATTAGCTCTCCGTCAGATGTAGGGTTGGTGAAGATCCTTTCCCAAGCTGTAGGCTGCTGTTTTGTCCGATTGATGGTGTCCTTTCCCTTACAGAAGCAGCTTGTCAGTTTCATGATGTCCCATTAATCAATTGTTGATCTCAGAGCCTGAGCCATTGGTGTTCTGGAAGTTGTCTTCTGTACTGATGCGTTCAAGGCTGTCCCCCACTTCCTATTTTATTAGATTTAGTGTACCTAGTTGTGTGTTGAGGTACTTTGATCTTCTTGGTATACTGGTTGTACTTTGATCCACTTGGCCTTGAGTTTTGTGCAGGGTGGTAAATATGGATCTATTTGCATTCTTCTACATGCAGGCATCCAGTTAGACCATTGTTTGGTCAAGATGCTTTCTTTTTTCCATTGCATGGTTTTGTCTTCTTTGTCAAAAATCAAGTGTCCATATGGTGTGTGGGTTTATATTTCAGGGTCTTTGATTCAATGCCATTGATCAACCTGTCTGTTCCTGTACCAATACCTTGCAGTTATGCTTGCAGACAGGAGCTCAGCATGGCTGTCCTCTGAGAGGTTCTAGCCAGCAGCATTCAGAAAGATGCAGAGACCCACAGATAAACATTGGATGGAGCCTGGGGACTCTTATGGAAGAGTCCAGGGGAGAATTGAGGGTCCTGGAGGGGATAGGAACTCCACAAGAAGACCAACAGAGTCAACTAACCTAGACCCTTGGGGGCTCTCAGAGACTGAACTACCAAACAAAGAGCATACACGGACTGGAACTAGGCCTCCCTGAATATATGTAGCACACATGCAGCTCAGTCTTCATATGGGTCCTGAACAATTTAGAGCCAGGGCTATCACTAAAACTGTTGCCTGTATGTGGAATCCTTCCCCCTAACTCAGCTGTCTTGTCTGGCCTCAGTGGGAGAAGCAGCACCTAGCCCTGAGAGACTTGATATGTCAGGGTGGAGGGATATCCAGGGGGACCCCCACTCTCTCAGAAAGAAGGGGGGCAAGTAGAGGGAGGGACTGTTGGCTAGGGGACAATGATCAGGATATAAAGTAAATAAATAAATAATTTATATGACATAATAAAATAATAAAGACATGTGAAAAAGAGTCTACTTGATGATACAGCAGTGCATCATGCCTGCACACTTCTGCACAGGCACCTATCCCTGGAATACTGTCTGCTCTCTTTTCAGCTTAGTTGTCTTATCTTTAGAATGAGTCTAATCATTCCTATCTCAATAGAATGAATCACAGGGTCTCTTAGATCCCACGCTGGACTCAAATTCTCTGTGTAGTTGGAAGGTGATTTTGAATTTCTGATCCCCCTGCCTCTACCTTCTGCGTGCCAGGATTCCAGGAATCTGCCACCACATCTCTCGTTAATCAGGTATTGGGGTGGAGCCAGGGCTTTGCTGATTACAGCTCAATAGAAGATAGAGCACTTAAGTAAATATAGGTATAGATAGATTAGATATAGATGTAGATGTAGCTATAGATATAGATATAGCAGATATAGAAGGAAGAAGATACTCAGTCCAGGGCTATAAAATGGAGCTGGGAGAGAGTCTTGTTCTATAATTCATTCTGGCCTTGAAGTTACAGTCTCCCCTGCCTCAGCCTCCCAGAGTGCTGGGATTATAGATATATACTGCCAAGTCTACCTATCGTAAATAATTTTGATATTAATTACATGTTGAAATGACAAGATTTTGGATATTAATGAGCGGCTATAATTAATGGATATTAATGATACTAATTAACTAGGTTAAATAAAATATATTATCTAAAACCTCATCTGCTTTTTTTCAAATGAGATGGAGAAAATTTTAAATTAGAAGATACATTTTTTTATGGGACAGCACAAATCTAGAATGTTCTCAACATAGCATTAGTATGGCAAATCCTCACGAACTCATTTATTCTTGAATGTGAAATGAGCAGTTTGAAGTATAGATAATTCATTAAGAACTAATTTCTGAGACTCAAAAGTACATCAAAGGAAATGGGGCGTAGCTCAGTGGTAGAACACTGGCCTAGCATGCACTAGGCCCTGAGTTGGAGCCCAGTGCTGCAAGAAAGAATTTTACAAACTTACAGTGTGTCCAGTTGATTGAGAAGGCTTTCCCATGCTGGCTTGTAAAGGGGCTTGTGAAAGTACAGGGAAAGGGGACCAGCTAAGCTCTGTGGCTTTTACAGGTTCGCTGTGACCCTCAGATTCAGGAGCTTCGGCAGTGGCAGAAAAAGCTGCGTGAGGACAAGCACATCCGCCAGCGTGTGAAGATCTTCTGGGCCAAACAGGAGCAGAAAAGTGAGTGGCGGGCTCCACAGACCACATTGTGTAGGAAAACGTTGATCCTTCACCTGAGCTCAAAGAGGACACCCTCAGAAGTCTGCAGAATTCATGTGTGTGTGTGTGAGTGTGTATGTGTGTGAGTATGTGCTCGTGTGAGTGTACATGTGCCTCTGAGTGTGAGTGGGTGGGGGTGCATGTGTGTGTGTGTGTATGAATGTGTGTGCACACACATGTGTGCCTGTGTGTTCTACTTGGCAGCTAGAGTCTACAGGATGTAATTCATATGGGCATTTCTCTCCCTTTAGGACAACTTCTATGTCACCTTGTATCTAAGGGTTTTTATCTTCTAGCTATGAGACTCCAAGAACAAGCTGTGATTTGGGGAACTATGTTAATGGCAACATACTCTCCCCAACTCCATGCGTATGTCTGAACTTCAGTAGGTTCACTTCCATCTTCCTTTTTGCCATGAGCAGTTTTGTGTGTCTGGCTGGCTGGGCTGGGGGATGCTCAGATAGCTGGTGAATGCTGTTAGCTGTGAGGGTGCTCCTGGAAGTTAGATGTGAGTGTGAACTGGTGGGCTGAACCCATGGGTGGCCTCCCTACTGGTGAAGACCTGAAGAGGATAAAGGGTGAGGAAGGCCGAATTAACTGTCTGTTTACTCAGAACACTGGTAGCCTCTTGCCTTGGGGCTCCTGGTCCTCCGGCCTCAGTTATGAGCTCACAAGCTCTCAAACGTCTGACTTACCTCACCACATGTGTGGGCATGTTACCACACATGCCTATACCCCTCTACACTTCTCCCCACCTTGCAGATGGCAGATGGCAGGGCATCTGTGAGCCTGTATTTTGTATTACTAAATCCCCTTGTTTATCTATGTGTATATTTTTGTATTGGAAAAAGAACATAGCAGAATGAATATCAATCATGGTGGGATTTCTGGTTCCCTTCCTTTTTTGGCATTTGTTTTTCTGTTTTTCCTACTGCGGATATATGGTAAGGTAAAGTTTAAAAGTAAAAGAGAATTAGGGAGAGGTGCTAGAGAGTTGGTCCAGTCAGTCAAGTGCCTGCCACATACACATGGGGACCTGAGTGGGATCCTCAGTACCCCAGTAGAGAGCTAGGCACAGCAGTGTAGGGCTGTAAGTCCAGTGCTGCCTGTGTGGGACAGCAGGCTCTCTGCAGCTTGCTGGTGGGACGGTCTAGACAAATAGGTGAACTGCGGGGTCAGCGAGAGACTCAATATGGTAAATGAGTGGTTGAGGAAGACACCCAGCATTTACATCTAGCCTCCACATACTATGAACTTGTGTACATACCCATGGTAACACATGTAACACACACACATACACACAAACATATGCACAATAAATAAAGAAGAGGGAAGGAAGGAAGAAAGGAAGGAAGGAAGAGAGGGAGGAGCAGAGGGAGGGAGAGGGGGAGGGAGAGATGCGGCTTCAGTAATTACCCTCCTGTTGGGCTGGCTCAGCCCTGGCCTTTCTTTAGCCCAACTGCCATTTCAGTTAAGTGCAGAACTGGGACACAGTCAGGGCTGTAATCAGTTTAAAGGTCACAGGAAGCACAGTGCACCTATTTATTGCTGCTCTGTATTCCCCGGAGTTGATCGCTGCTCTCTGATTGATGGGCTTGGCTTTGCAGTGGAGCAGGAAGAATATAGTGGACTGAGTGCCTGGGAGAGCAGAGTCTGCTGCCCCAGCCGCCTGCTGTGTGCCCTTGTCACCTGGCGAGAGGGGCTCCAGGAGCATTGCCTATTGCAAGGCAGGGTCTTCAGTAAATGACCTAATAGGCTGCAGTGCTCAACTGCACTGTATGCTGAGACCCTGAAATGGCCCTTGAGAAAAATTAAAGTACAACAAAGTCCATGGCCATTTGGAAGGCAAGGCAGTAATGACAGAGCTGTTCAGGACTCTAGCTACCACCTCCATCCATGAGGCTGTGACCTAGTTGACTTCCCTGGGCCTCAGTTTTCCCATTCAGAGTGGGACCAGTCACATAGAGCTGTTAAAGGGTCCTGGCACATAGTGCCCATGAGTGTTTCACACTGTCGCAATAGTAGTGTCAAGATAGCCATGTGCTTTTGAGTGACTTGGTGTTTGTTTCCTTTGACTGACAGACCTTAAACTCTGTGCATTCCAGGTGGGGCAGTCGTTATCTTCTCCACTGTGTTACCCAAAGCATCACAGGGAACAGTGGTCTACACATATGTATTTGAGGCGTGAAGCTCTTGGGTTTCACTTCACAGTACAAGACATTAAGGCCAGATCTAAGGATTTTCTCACGGGACCAGTGAGATGGCTCTGTTGGTAAAGGATTTGCCAAGCAGGCAAGAGGATCTGGATTTGCTCCCCAGTACTCACATAAAAGTCGGGGGAGATGGTACAATCTGTAATCCCAGCTCTGCAGAGGCTGAGATAGGAGAAGCCCTGGGGCTTGCTGGCCATCTGTTCTCTACCATCAGTGAGTTGGAAGTTCAGTCAGAAACCTTAAGGTGGAAAGTGATTGAGAAAGACACCTAGTGTTGGCCTCTGGCCCTCACATGCATGAACACACATGTGCGTGTCCACTTTCAACATGTGTGAACAGTTGTGAGCTTGAATCCCCCATCACTCTTCATTTTCTCATGCTCTACTGCTTCCTCAGGGATTGATGCACAGACAAGCTCCCCTCTCTGTTTTCTTTTGTGGGGAGAGCTGTAGCTGGAATGCAGAGCCCATCCTAGGCAGGCGGACACGCTCCCACTGAGCTGGACCCAGCTCTGTGAGCTGCTCTCCTGGATTTTATCTTCAGACCCAAACTTCTCAGACATTGTCTTCAACATGATGTATGGTACCAGGCTATCAGAATTCTTGCTGTCTGGGTTTGTGTCCGTAGAGGTGTCTGGGTTGGGACTGAATGAAAAGGAGCAGCGTGCAGCCTGGTATTCCCTGAGTTACCCAGGACTTCTTGCTCCCTTCAGCTATCACCAAGAACATTATTTTATGAAGGGTCAGAAAACAAGGATTCACTCGCCAAGGTAACACAGTTGTCATGCTTTAAAGACCTCCTGTGCGGCATCTTTTGTTAAGCACAAGTAAGTTGTCCTTTAGATTTGTAAAACAAACAAACAAACAGTGGAGTCATGGCAGGTGACAAAAGTTTTGGCTTCATTTAGAAGTTTCTATCTGTGTAGAGACCCCCCTAGCAAATATTACTCTAAGGTGTTCTGATCCTGCCGTGCTCTGGCATCTACACTGTGTGCTCTCGAGCAGCCCCTTGCAGACAGCAAGTCTCAGAGAGGAATGTCAGCTGTTATGGTCACCTGCAGTTGGGTCTCAGGTTACAGAGTCAGAGGCTACTGTCCCAAACAACATTCTCTCCTGGGACAGAAACAGCATGAAGTTTCCACTCATTTGCCAGTAGGACAGGTGCACAGATTATTTTAAAATGTGTGTCTTCAGAATTTCAGCTAAAGCAGTCCAAAGATACCTTGAGACTCAGTCAAAAAATCTCATCCCAAATAATAGCATGTTTCTAGTTGTCTTTCCTCAGTGATTGGTTTCATGTGTTCTTTGTATGTGAGTACCCCTCACCAAACCCTATGGGCTCAAATATTGCGATGGGCACAAGGTCAAAATAAGCACAGCCAAGAAATTAAAGGGTAGAGAAAGATTTATTCCCTGCAGCAGGTACGGAGGGCATGGGAGTCACTTCCAGAGTAGCGCTATCTTTGAATGACTGAAGCATGGGGCTTTTATTCAGAAAGCCTTTGCAGCTGCCTATGGAAAAACACCTTAGGGGCAGGTGCATTCCTAAGCATCTCTGTTAGAGATAGTTCAGGAGGGGATGAAGGTGAGGTTATTTAGGGTATCCTTAGCTTAAGCACATGAGTTCAAAAGTTTAAGATTAAAGATACAGGCACCTCTCAGCATGCTCAAATTAATGAGGATGATAGGCAGCTGCCTCTGAACATGCTCGGCTTTAAAAGTGGTGGTATGTGTGTGTGTGTGTGTGTGTTCACCGGTTTAGTTGTGTGTTTACAGATGCATGAGTGTGTGCATGTGGATGAAGGCCATAGGACAGCCTCAGCCATCATCAGCTGCTGTCCGTCTAACATTCCTCGTGGGTCTGGTTTGGTTTTGAGGTGGGGGTCTCTTATTTGCCCAGACTGACCCAGCAGGCTGGACCGTCTAGCCAGGGAGCCTCAGGGAACCTCAGGTGTCTGCCTGTCTCTGTCTCTCATTGCTGAGTTTCAGCCATGGCTTTTTAAATATAGGTCCTAGGGGACCAAACTCAGAGCTTCATGCTTGTGAAGCTATCTCCTCAGTCCCTAAGAAGTTTTATATAAAGCAGTGGTTCTCAACCTTCCTGATGCTGCGACCCTTTAACACAGTTCCTCATGTTGGAACTGTGGGCTCCCAACCATAACATCATTTCGTTGCTACTTCATAACCATAATTTTGCTAGTTATGAATCATAATGTAAATATCTTATATGCAGGCTATCTGATCTGCGACCCCCAAAGGGGTTGAGACTCACAGGTTGAGAAAGGTTAATCTAAAGAAGAAGGAAAGAAAGAACAGTTTGAGGTGCATTAATACAGATGTTTGTTTCTAGATACTGGTCTTGCCTTAGAGGCTACTGTGGCCATGTTTTATTTAGAAATCTTAGAGGGGGCAGACAAAAAGCAAAACAAAAATCATAGGAATTGTTCCCATAAGACCAGAATCTATTGTATGTGACACACACACACACACACACACACACACACACACACAGACCAGGTAACTTTCTCATAAGGTATATGCATTTTTATATATGAACAAATAAGCTTTAAGTGACTTTACTACTTTATATTTAGAAGCAAAGGTGTGGGGGTACAATCTGTCAAAGGAAGTGTTTTACATCATGTTTCTAAGTGCTCATTTCATTCTCTAGTGACTTGTAGTAGTCACAAAAATACACAGTAATTTTAAGTACAGGTGGCAATTGACTTAAGAAAAAAAATAGGGCAGTGGAAATAAAAGCCACTGAATTTATTTGGTAAAATACTAAAAGACCTATAGAAGAAGATATATTTAAAATATCTAACTGATGAAAATTACATGCATTGGTATATATTCCAAGTCCCCACCTGATCCTTTGATTAATATAAAGACATGTTGTGTGCTGGGTTTAGAGGTGGATGCCTTTAATCCCAGCACTTGGGAGGCAGAGGCAAGTAGATCTCTGTAAGTTCAAGGCTAGCCTGGTTTGTCCATAGAGAGTTCCAGGACAGCAAAGATGAGGTAGAGAGACCCTGTCAGAAAAACAAACAAATAAACAAACAAACAAACAAAAAAGAAATGCTGTGTGATGTTTACCATAATCAACAGAGCTAACAGTGTCATCTGTAGCTGCCATTTATGTCTGGGGAGGACACTTAAAATGTTCTTTCTGTCAGGTTCCAGTGGGCAAGGGTGAACTGTAGTCAGGTGCTTCACATCAGATCCCCAGAACTTAGCCACTGTGACAGAAGGGGTGCTCTCTCTTCACACTAGATCCCCAGAGCTTAGCCACTGTGACAGAAGGGGTGCTCTCTCTTCACACCAGATCCCCAGAGCTTAGCCACTGTGACAGAAGGGGTGCGCTCTCTTCACACCAGATCCCCAGAGCTTAGCCACTGTGACAGAAGGGGTGCGCTCTCTTCACACCAGATCCCCAGAGGTTAGCCACTGTGACAGAAGGGGTGTGCTCTCTTCACACCGGATCCCCAGAGCTTAGCCACTGTGACAGAAGGGGTGCGCTCTCTTCACACCAGATCCCCAGAGCTTAGCCACTGTGACAGAAGGGGTGCGCTGTCCTCTTCAGCATGGAGGTTTCTTGGAGACAAGAGGAAGAAGGTACAACCTGTCATATAACCTCCAGTCCAAAAGAAACAAAGCCTTCCCATCCTACATTATGCAATGTCAGTTATAATTTCCCTATGTTCCCACATTAAATAGAAACCTAGCTCCGAGCTTCCTAGAAGCCACAGCAAGAAAGGAACCATGGCTATTGTGGCCTCACAATTAAACACATTTCTTGGAACTACACCTTTTTGAAGCCGAGATTGGATCTCACTGATAAAAAGGACTGTGTGGCGTCCAGTGAGCACTGTCCTTTCAGAAACTACAATACTAACCCCCTTTAGAGCAGCTCTTCCTCCCAAAGGCAAAAGGCAGCAACTTGGGACAAGGCATGGGAGGGAGCCAGGACATTTCTCTTCATGGTTTGACAAGTCCTGCAGATAAGATTTCCCTATGGTTCCAGAAATGTTCTTGGGCTGGAGATGTGGCCTAATAGTAAAGCACTTGCATAGCTTGTGAAAGGCCCTGGACTAATCCCCAGCACAGATAGGCATGCGCATGCACAAATACACACACACACACACACACACACACACACACACACGCATATACACACATGCATATACACACATGCATGCACAGGAGCACACACAGACATGTACACACATATACAGACATGCACACACATGCACACATACACGCATGCACACACATGCTTATACACATATGCATTTACATAGGAGTACACATGCATACACACAGGAGCACACACACATACACACAGGAACAGCATGTGAATTATCATTCACAGTGTTGCATAGATTTATAGTCAGTGCCATCAGTCCACTGAGGGACTTTGGGTGGGTGATGTCATGTTTGTGCTTCATTTCTCCTACTTGTAAAATAAGAATGATCATGCCTCAGTTGTAATTCTCAATGAGGTCATTGTTTTCACAATGTTATGGCTCTTCATTAAGAAATATTTCTGTAAATCTAAAAGCTATCATTTCAATTTAATCTTATACCTTTTATCCTCTCTCCTCATCTCAAATGTTAAGTCCTTCTTCACTTTAATCCACAAAAGAAATAAGAATTTGATTGAGAGACATCTAATGATGTCATGTCTTCCTTCCACCCATTTTATTTTTAAGACTCCCCAGTGTGTGGGGATTCGAGGATGATATCACCTTTCACACATATATTCTTTTCCTTTAAACTTTGCAGGAATCTGCCTGGCTGGGACATGCCTTCTCTTTCTTGTAATGCTTGCAGGCCCACGCTGTTCTGTTGGTATCAAAGTTCAGTCAGAGATGATTTCTTTTTTTAAGGGTTTGGTCTAAAGTTTAATATCCTAAATTTGTTTATGCAAATGAACCTCATTTAAGGCTTCACTCCGCCCCTGCCTTGTTTAGCATTCAGTTCTATACTTAGGAATACAGAAGTCTCTTAGAAGATCTACAAACCTGGGGAAGGCCCTCGATAGTTGATAAAGAGGAGTAATTTGATGGAGTTTAGAATCACCATGGAAACAAACTCTGGGCATTCAGAGAGGGAGTTTTGGAGGGGACCCATCTTTAACTAGGGGTGGCCCCATCTCATAGGCTGGGTCTTGGAGTGAATAAAAGGGACAGCAGGAGTTGAGCACCAGCATTCATTCTCTCAGCCTCAGGTGTCTCAGGCTTCTGCCGCCATGACTTCCCCACCATGCTGGACTGTAGCTGTGAGCCAAAAGAAACCCTCCTTCCTTAAGTTGCCTTCGTCAAGTGTCTTGTGACAGAAATGGGAACAGTAACTAATATAACCAGATGGACTAGGTCTTCCGTCTCCCAGCTGGTAACCTGGAGCAGTTGTCTTAACCTTCCTGTGACTCCATTTCTGTAGCAAAAAATGGCAATGGTAATACTAAGAACCACCCTCACCCTAGAGGGACTGCATGGTCATTAATCCAGAACACTATGTAGCTTATATTAAGTGGTCAACAAAAGGGGACTGTTATATTGATTTGGTTTTTGGTTTTTTTTTAAAGATTTATTTTATGTGTATGAGTACACTGTACCGTACAAATGGCCGTGAGTTATCATGTGTGTGGCTGCTGGGTATTGAACTCAGGACCTTCTGCCAGCCCCGCTCGCTCCGGCGTAATTCACTGTAGCTGTCTTCAGACGCACTAGAAGAGGGAGTCCAATCTCATTATAAATGGTTGTGAGTCACCAAGTGGTTGCTGGGATCCAAACTCAGGACCTTCAGAGGAGCAGTCAGTGTTCTTACCCACTGAGCCATCTCGCCAGCCCCGACTGTTATATTGTTAAACCATGATTCCAACATCTGGAAAAAGTATGTTGTTATTAATATACACATTGGCTTTGGGTTTCTCCCAGAACCAGAGTTCTGCCTCTTCCTGTCTGTGGAGACACAAGTGAATGACTCTTACACCTGAGACTCAGTTTCCCCTTTGTAGCATAGAGGCAATTAGGACTGGTCACAGAAGTCCCTTGTGATGATCAGATACGATAGTGATAGCATGTATGGTGTTGGACAGATGGCTGGCACAGAGAGGTTGGTAGATAATTGGTGCCTACATTTTAGTCAGCTAAACATTGTGTGTGTTTTTATTGTTGATGATTTGTGTTTTGCTTTGTTTTTTTTGTTTGTTTGTTTGGTTTGGTTTGGTTTGGTTTTGTATGTTTTCTTGTTTTTTTGTTTTTTAAACAGGATCTTATGTAACCTAGACTGGCCTCAAATTCACAGTGTAGCTGAGGGTGACCTTGAACTCCAGAGCCTTCTGCCTGCACCTTCCCAAAATACAGTTTTGATTTTAGGTAATTTACCTACAGCCGTGGTTCTCAGTGTCACAAATGAGAATCTCCTGGGGAAGATTTGTAAGGCTGTGTCTGGCTGGCAGCCAGAGAATGTGATGATGTGGGTTTATTCTTAGTAGGGAATGTGTTGTGGCCACATCAGCAAAGCCCGAATACTATGGATTAGCTATGGAATCCCAGTAATAATTGTGGATCTGAGACCTTCCTCTGTGAGGCCTTTCTTAATGATGCCATGTCATGGATTAAAAATGTAGAAGGTCTGAGCTCTGGGTCCAACTCTTAGTGTACCAGGTAGCAGGCCCTTCGATGAGGCAGGAAATGTTCGTACCAACATAATAGAGGATGCCCTACATGCTTGCTTCCTAGTACATATGTCCATGGCCACATCTCTAAAGCTTACAAAATGTTGCTCTTGAGTATGTGATTTCTGTCTAGGCATTGAAGAGTGTCAGATGCTAAAGTCGGCTAAGTTGGGGAGAATACAGTAGCTGAGGGACAGAGAGAAACTCTGGAAGCTTAGAAGTTAAGGGGAGAAGAAGAAGAAGGGAGCCCTGGGCTATTTAAAAGAGTTTAGGGGGAAGTGATAGTGTGGCCCAGTACTAGAGCCCTTGCTTAGCTCCGGGCTCTGTGTGCCACCCCTAGCCTCACAGGGACAAAGTTCGCAGGAAGAAATAGAAATGCTAAAGGAGAGTTCTGAAGAGCACATCACCTACTTGGGAGGGTGGGAAGGTGGGAAACATACATTTTACAATGTGAACCTTTTCTGTATCCATATTTGGGTGTGTCACACCCAGAGGCCACTCCTCCCAGAATTTCCTTTCCTTCCTTCCTTTCTTCTTCTTGTTTGTTTTTTGAATCTCTCTCTCTCTCTCTCTCTCTCTCTCTCTCTCTCTCTCTCTCTCTCTCTGTGTGGGTGTGGGTGTGGGTGTGGGTGTGTGTGGGTGTGGGTGGGTGTGGGTGTCCTGTCTGTCCTGGAACTAGCTCTGTAGCCCAGACTGACCTTGAACTCCCAGAGATTCACCTGCCTCTGCCTTCCCAGTGCTGAGATTAAAGGCTGACATTAAAGGTGCCACAACCACCAGGGAATGCACCAGGCACTTTGCACATATTGTTCCCAAGCTTCATGCAGCAGGAAACTGAATCAGAGGTTAAATCATTTGCCCTGGGTCACAGTTGTGAATGAAGCTGAGCTGAAGGTGGAGAACTTTCTATAGAGGCAGGTTTCTCTAGGAGACTCATAGCTTTCTTTCCCATCAGACCAAGGACAGGAGGCCTTGAGGGAGGGGATGGACTGGATGCTCTTACAGAATACACCAGCCTGAATCAGTGCAGAAATGACAGCAGCACTGAGAGGAAGCCAAAGCAGAAGAACCACAAACGCATTCTACCTATAAGAGCTGGCACAGGAGGTCCCCCTTGCATATGGTGTGGATGTGGAATGCCTGGAGCAGGCAGAATGTGCAAAGCCAAAGGCCTTAGGTTTAGGAGGGGCAGAAGGACTTGGGGGGGCGCTTCCTTCTCTTGCTGCTATTAGATAAAAGCTCTTATATCTCAGGCTGTCCTAGAACTCACCATGTAGCTAAGGATCCTCCTACCCCCACCAAAGTATGGGAACTATAGGGCTGTACCAGCACACCTGGGTTTTCTTTTCTTTCTTTTTTTTTTCTTTTCCTTTCCCTCCTCCTCCCTCCCTTCCTTTTTTCCTTCCTTTCTCTGACAGGGTTTGATATGTAGCCCAGACTGGCCTTAAACTCTCATTTCTCCTGTTTCAGCCTTCCAAGTTCAGGGATTACAGGCATGCAGCACTATGTATGCTTGGCCAGGGTTTGTCTCCAAGGAACAGAATGTTGTAATATTAATAGTGTGCATGATTGTATGGTTCTGTGAATTGGCTAAAGCCATTGAGTTGGCTGCTTTAGGTCTATGAATCGTATGGCATGTGGATTCATCTCAGTAAAACTGCTGCAGCAAAGTAGAAATGAGGGGCCAGTCCAGAGGCCTCTGCAGCAGGCAGGGACCACTTGGGACTAGCTCCTGCCATGCATAGCTGTGCATAGTCATTCAGAGCCATGCAGAGCCATGCATGCATCTGCTTCCTCACCACCACTAGTCCCTGTTTCCTGCCCTCACTTGGAAAGCCCTCCCCGGCTACCCTGGCTCATGCATCCATCTGTTTATCTTGTCCCCCTAACATTTGTTTTTCTGAAGTGGAATCTTAAGGCTTCTTTGGAAAATCAGTTGATGTTTGGCTGGAGCAAACACATGAAGGAATGTTTAGCTGAAATGGACTCATGAAGGAACATTACCTGAAGCAGACATAAAGTGAAAGGATGTTCAGTAAAGCAATCACATGAAAAGACACATGATGAAGGATTCTTGGCTGATGACACGAATGTATTGGTCCGTCTTACATTGTGTAGCTGAGCTCCTTTTGTCGGGACTCCGTAGAGAGAATGCACCAAAACACTTCCGGTGGTGTGCCTTGGCTTCTTGCCCCTTCCTCAGACTCAGACTGATTGGCAGAGTGGTGTCAGCTGAGACAGATGCACGTGCTGAGGCAAGACCCAGGGAGGACATGTGATGTTTGGAGGGAGTATAAAAGGACTGGACAGACATCGATGGAGCCTGAGGTTGGCTGGTACAGCTAGCTGTGCAACGCTGGTGGGTCTTGAGTCATTGCTTATCTTCACTTTCCTAAGAGAAGCACAGCTAAGTTCCTCCTGGTCCCTCCTGCTGACTCATGCAGAGCCTGAGGCCTGGCTGTCTCTGCTAGGTGGTGCCACTGCTGCTGATTCATGTTTGCTATCCCGACTCTGCCGAACTGGACTGCTGGTGTGTCTGTGAAGTGTTTGTGAGTGGATCGAGCTGCTTCTGCTAACCTGTGAGCTGAACTGCCAATTTCCAGACAACACAGACCGGAGTTGCCCCAAAGAACCTTTCTAAACAGGTCCACGTCCCCATATCCTTTCCTTCCCACTACCTCTGGTGGGTAGTGGGCTAAAAGAGAGATTAGAGCACTTGAGAACCATTATTAAAAATAGGTTTTGAAAAAATTAAAAATTAAGGTTACATTCTACAGCATGGTTCATAAAGCTTACCCCCCCACACACAACTTGTCTTATGACATGACATGTCTCTTGGAGTTGGAACTGTCTCTCCTTCATAGCACAGGACATAAAGGAATATGTGGCTGCACTTGACCTTGGCCATAGTGCAGGGTATGGGAAGATGACCCTGGATGGCCAGGCCCTGTTCCCTAGCTTTGTATCAACCATCTGCTAGGTTTTAGATGGTACTGTGTTCATTCCTTTGTAAACTCCCTCACTGTGGGATGGATTTAACTTGGCCACTGGTAGTAGTTTTAACCTGTCCAGTCCCTGGAGTCATTTCTACTTTGCTTCAGCAATTTTACTGAGATGGAACTCACATGTCTCACAGTTCATTCAACCCGTTTTAGTTGTTTGTTTTGTGTGTTGTTTATAGGAGTACACTAGACAGGAATGTCTCCAACAGCAAGGATGAGCTGGTTTCAGCTCCTTCCTTCTCCTCCCTTCTTTTCCATTGCCCCCTTCTCCACTTCCTCTCCCTTTCCCTCCCTTCTCCTTCCTTCCATGGCTGATTGAAGCACTCTTCCACTGTGCTATATCCTCAGCCCCACCCCACCCCCTCTCTATTTCTTTTTCTTCTATTATTTGAAAGTTCCTTCCTGTATATACTGAGAAGTGTCCCCCCCCCCCTGCATCCTCCCCACATACACTATGTTTGGAACCATCGACCCCTAGCAAGGTGTTTATTCTTGTTTTAGTTTTCTACAGTGCAATTCCAGCTATTGATCTCTCCTTTGATGACCCACAGTTTCTGTAGTGGTAACAAGGGTCCCACTTGATGACCCACCATCTCTATAGTTGTAACAAGGGTCCCACTTGATGACCCACCGTCTCTATAGTTGTAACAAGGGTCCCAGTCACTGTTTGCTTCTCCACTCGAAGCACTTCAGCCTCCTCATCTTCACACACTTCTCTGAAGTAGACACAGTTGATCACATCTTATGGTTAAGGAAACTGAGTCACAGAGAGGCTAAACATTATACCTAAGGCCACAATGTAAAAGGGTGACCCCAGAGGCCTCCTTCTCCCCCTCATATTGCTGTACTGTGTGGCTGTCATCTGTGGAGTTACAGTGCTTAGGGGAACTGAAGGTGTTTCCTAGAGCTTCTGTCAGGATCCAGCCTCTGATTCCATTACCAAGGCTGTAAAGCATATGATTCTTTATGCCTATAGGCCTTAGAGAGCAACAATGCCACCTGCCAAGCGGCCCCACCCCCTGCTCTGTGAGTTTGTTGACTCACCACTGTATTCACCCTTACAATCTAAATTTAGAATCCAAACAGCTAAAGTGTCTGCCAGTTTTCAGATCCGACTCTCATTAGTCTGAGCTTGGGTGCATTTAAAGGCACAGAGCTAAGGAGGCTGGACGTTACAAAGCACAGACCAGTTCCTTTTTTTTTTCTTTCTTTCTTTCTTTTTTTTTTTTTTTGGTATTTCAAGACAGGGTTTCTCTGTATAGCTCTGGCTGTCCTGGAACTCACTCTGTAGACCAGGCTGGACTTGAACTCAGAAATCTGCCTGCCTCTGCCTCCCAAGTGCTGGGATTAAAGGCATGCGCTACCACTGCCTGGTCAGTTTCTTTTCTTATCCTTTAATACCTGCCCACTCACCAGATCTGTGAGGTTTCATCAAGAGAAGTGAAAAAACAAAGGTATCAAAGGTCTTCAGCTCTGCTTGCTCCTACTCCACAGGAAAGCTTGACGGGATTTTGTATGGCTCCGTTTAAGAAGGAGGCTTTGGTTGACACTCAGGGGCCATGCAGTTGGTCCTGTTGTTACTGCAAGCATTGAATTCACCTCATTCCCTTTGACAACACTCAGAAAATTCTCAGGAAGAGCGTCTGGTAATGGCAGAACTACAGGAGCCTCAAGAACGGCATTGGGGGTGAGGCCAGAGGTCATCGTAGCTGCATCCTTGAGCCACACGTGAACTTTCTTGATAGTTCAGCTTTTAACTATAAGCCTGGCGATAAATCCAGGAGAGTTCATTTAATGTTCCCATAAATCCTCACTGGCTGTGTGACTGTAAACATGCTACTCAGCCTTTCTGACCTTTGGCTTCCTCATCTGAACAATGGGCATTATATCCTCACCCCCATTTTAGAGAGACTCAGATGAGATAATACTCGGTGTTCAAGCTTCTTTTCCTGATTCAGTGAGATATATATAACAACTAAAAACCAAAGCAACCAAACAAAAACCAACCAAGACAACTTACAGGAGAATGGGTTTGTTTTGGTTTGCAGTTTCAGGGTACTGTCCGTCATGACCGCAGGAGCCTGAGGGACCCTGTCTCATTGTATATTCAGCCAGGAAGCAGAGATCAATGGCTGCTGGGGCTCAGCTCACTTTCTCCTTTTTGTATAGTCCAAGGTCTCAGCCCAGGGAATGGAACCACCCACTGTGGGCAGATCTTATTAACCTTCATTAACCTAATAGAGGCAATTCCATACATGTATGCTCGCAGGCCCATCTCCCAGGTGATTCTAGATTTTATCATGTAGACAAATGAGGCTGACTGTTATGGCATGCAACCATTAGGAATGATGCTACAGTAAGGCTTCATTCACAAGGTTCCTTATAAACATGCATTTCACTTCTCTAGTTTATTTTTTTAGGAGTAGAATTGCTGGCTCATGTGTTAACTTTAGTGTCCCCCCCTGAAGAACTCCCAAAGTGCCCTCTAATGTGGCTGAGAGAGGTCACATTCCTACCAACCATGTGGAAAGATGTTTCTACATGAACATGGCTGTCACGCAGTATTATCTGTTGTAGTGAGTGTCAAATGGCATCTCGTTGTGGTTTGATTTGTATTTTTTTAATGACTAATGCTGTTGAGGGTCTTTTCTGAGCATGTTGCCCTATGTCTACTCTGTAGAAATATCAGAGGAGAACTTTTGTCTCTTTAGATGGGGTTGTTTGTATTAATTAGTAAAAGTTGTGTGTGTGTGTGTGTGTGTGTGTGTGTGTGTGTATGTGTGTATTGTGCATTCAAGTCCCTTATCAAATACATGGTTTCAATTCTGTGGGATGTATTTCCTCCCCTACCCCTTTACAGAACTAAATAGTCAGTCATTAGCAGTGCTGCTAATTCCTGTTATTTCTGAGTCCTAACTTTAGTTATAAAAGATGAAGGATGGAGACAGGAAGAAATTAAAAAAAAAAAAAAAAGTGGCTGGCGAGTGTCTATTGGGTGAAGCCAAGAGATAAAGGCCAACTCTACCTTCTGCATGTGTGCTAAACTCTGGACTTCAAAACCACAGCAACAAAACTTTGACTTAGAGTCCGTGGAGACATACACCCAGGCACCTCAACTTCCTGTTTAGGAATGAATTTTCCAGACTGAATCCTAAACTACACAGAAGCAAGAAGCACTTCTTCTGATGGGATGGTCTGTCCCCAAACTTTTCTTGTTTGTGTTGTGTGGCCTCTCTTGTCTATATCTAGTGTAAACTTAGTGTAAACAATTTGTGCTTTCGTTGCCTCAAATGTCATCATAAATTAGGGGTAGCTCCAGGTCCTAGGAGTGCATTCAGGGAGGAAGGGGGCTGAACATCTTTCATCACTTTCTGCCTCCTGACTTGGAGTGCAGGGTGACCAGTGCCTACTCAAGCTCCCGCCTCTATGACCTCCCTGCTCTCATGGACCTCATCTGCATCTGTGGGCTAAATCCACCATCCTTTCTTAAAATGCTTTCCTCTGGCTGTTATATTCACAGCAGTAGCAAAAGTACTAATACAGATGGCTCAGTAGCAGCTCACTGGACAGAAGTATTGAGGAGACATAGGAGAGATAAATCATCCTCTGTAAGGATGGGAGCTTGTGTGGAGTTAAAGGGGTTACTCACCTTAGTGAGTGAAGACATTCACATTTTCCTCTCAGGGTACTGGGGCTCCCTTAGAAGGAACTGGGTATTTGAGACCTTGGGATGTTAGTCCTATCTCCCCTTGATATCTGATGAGTTGGGTTTCTAAGTTTCAGGGTTTCTTGCTCTGAGCCCTGACTGCTCTGAGATCTGAGTCAGATAACCAAATAGATGCTGGGGGCATAGCTCAGTTGGATAGAGTGCTTGCCTAGAGTCTATCCCCAGAACCTTATGAAATCAATGAAATCAGACACTATGGCACATGCCTATGAGCCCAAGAACATTGGGTAGAGGTAGGAAAATCAGAAGTTCAAGGTCACCCTCAACCACTTGGTGAATCTGGGATATATGAATCTCTGACTCCAAAAAGACAAGCAAATACTGTCTCAGCATCCCCAAGTGTGGGTGGAAATGATTATTTATTACCTCCCTTGCCATACTTGTGGAGATATTTAAACATAAGCTGGACTTATTTCCACTTCTCTTAAGGCAGGGTGTAGCAGGTATAGCTTCGGCCAGGCTGTGGCTATGCTACTAGACTGTAAACTCTCTCAGGATGCCTAGGATGTTTCTGAAGGCTCAATCTGCATTCTCAGCTGAGAATGCAGAGCTAAATAAAAAGCCCTGGGCAGTGGCTGACGGGGCTTGCCAGTGTTCATTCATGCCTAGGACTCACTGAATTCTGGAAGACACCAACTCTCAGAGCCAGTGAGGTAGGCAGTGCAAGTCCAGTCTTCATGTAATTTAACTAATTGCAAAAAGGAACATCCTGTGTATCTGAGGTATAGGAAGAAAGTATTATCAAGTAGAGACACAAATTCACATGAAGGACTGCCACAGACTGGGGTTTCTTACGGGGTCCCTTGTTCCGCGGGACGATGGGTTCTGGCCAGGTGTGCACGGGATTTGGCTTTGATAAACAGACTCGACACGAGTGGTGTAAGGTCTGAGTGTATTTCTCAAAAAATGACATGAGGCTTTTACAATCATTGTAAAAGAGAGAAATGAAGTCTGACAGCTCAGTAGTCGAGGTACATCCGAGGTCACCTAAAACACACTAGGTCTAAAACATCAGCCATCTCCTCTGGACTGGTGCAGCACCTCCAGGCTCCGAGTATGTTCAGGCTACCTGGTCCGGGCCGGAGTGCCGGGAGGCTGCGGGTGCGCCAGCCAGGAGAATAGAGGCTTGAATCTCGAGTCCTCAATGCTGAATCTTCAATGTTGAATGTTCGAATCTCGAATGCTCAATCTCTTGAATCTCAACTGATGCTGCACCCCCCTCCCCGGGCCCAGGTGCTCTGGGCCCGGGGGGCTACGGACTATATGAATCTAAGCCCTAGTCCACCTAAATTCTGGTTCTAGTCCGAGTGTGAGCGAGTCCGAATGCTGAATGTCGACTCCTTAATCTAGAATGTTGAATGTTCTATGTTGTCTCTTTTTGTAAGCTTTAATGCCCTACTCACAATGCTGGAGGCAATTAGTTAGAATGGCTTAACATTCCAAGCCAGGGTTTGACTAGGACATTGGAACACTGGTGAAGGTCAGAGAGCAATGTCCGAATTTTCTTTTTCTAGCTGTTAAGAAATGATATCTTTGTGGGTCCCTAGCACACAAGTACGAGGACATATCTGGGCTACCTCTGAGTTTGGGGTGCCAGGCGACAATGCGGAGGCAGGAGACTGACTTTCCTTGAGGTTTATGCCTCAAATACTGCCGTCACGCAAAGTGTGCATGGCAAAGGACACATAAACCAAAGCTTGCCCAAGAGTCTAAAGAAATGTGTTGAAATACTGGTTTTAAGTGCTACACTTTCCATTTCTCTGATGGCAATGGAATTCTTCATGTAATCCAGAAATGGTCTTATTGAATATGTACCATGTGCTGTGTAGTGTGTGCCATCACATTTCAGCCCTTGCATTCTGTGGAAAGCTTTTCAGCTACCTGTATTAATTAGGTTTATCATCTTGCGACTATAACAAAGTACATGAGATAATCAACTTACAAAGAGAAAAGGTTTATGCTGGTTCATAACTTGAGAGGTTTCCATGTGTGGTCGGTTGTTCCTGTTGTTTTGGGTCTGTGCTGAAGCAGAACATCATACTGGGGATTATGTGGTAGAGCAAGCTTGGCTGGATGTCAAACAGAAACAGAGATAGGGCCAAGGTGGCAATGTCACCTTCAAGGACATGCCCCACTGACATAACTTTCTTTTACTGGACCTCACCTCCTGAAAGTTGCACACCACCTCCCAATAGAGTCATGGCCTGGGGCACAAATCTTTGTCACCGAGGATTTGGGGTAACACTTATCTAGCTGTAGCATACTCCCATTAAAGATGAAGGAGACAGGCTTCTGGCTTTAGACACTTGTTCAGGTCCCCTGGTTGATAGGCAGTAGGATTCCAAGCCAGACCGCCCTCCCTATATTTGGGGGACCCCATGCTAGCTTTGATGTGTTTTTTTTTTCCCAGTAAGGATGTGGCTTTTTTTTTTTTTTTTGGCCTTATGAAAGTAAGCCTTTGGTGCTAAAACTGTAGCTGAGTTGGTAGAAAGCTTGCTAGCATGCATAAGGTTTGATCCCAGCACTGCTTAAAGTTCCAGAATTAAGATCCTTCCCAGGGTCAAATTAGTGATTCCCCGATTCTGTCTCCGTGTAACTAGCTTTGCCACCCCAAGATCAAATGTGCCCATGTAGAAGGAACACTGTCTCCAAGCAGGCAGAGCTTTGAGCTGGCTGCGGGGGCCCTTGTTTAGAAGTCAGTAGCAAAAAGCTGCAATTAATCCGCCCTGGAGCTTGTCATTGCCGCCATTGCCTCCTGGTTTCTAAGTTGACTCAACTCTCCTAAAAATAACACAGTCCAACATCTGGTAAATCTACCGGCCCACTGACATTCATGCCAAAAGCTAGCACTTATTTCTCTGTAGAAAGAACAGCTCCCAATCTCTTCTGGTTTGGAGGCAAAAGAGCATAGAGCTTTCTTTTTCCTTTCCAAGTTTTACCTGTATTCTTCAAGTTTTCTTAAACTGTGTATTGACATTATAATGGAAAAATAATTTCTTTTAGAAAATAAGCTGGGAAGAGAAAGACTCAGGGAAAGAGAGAGGACAATGAACATGAGCAAAGCATACCATATACAAGCAGGAAAATGTCAGGGTCAACCTGTCATTTCTACAGTTAGCACATGCTAATGAGAGAAGAAACATTAGCCAAACAGAAAAATAAATTTTCTACTCTCCTCTGTTTTCCTAATCTGCCCTGATTCCAACTCTAAGGACTGTGAAGGCGTTGACTGCGGTTTTTACTTTTTCTTGTCTTGTTTTACTATATGGGTTTTACTTCATGGCCTAAGTTCGCCTTGAAATCATGGTCCTGCCTCAGCCGTCTCAGAGTTGGCTTGACCAGCTTGTGTCATCATGGCAGGAAGCCCATGGATTGCTTACTCCAGACGGAGGCAGGTGAGAACCTTGCCTGTCCATTCACAAAGCTCTGTGACTTTGGACGAGTCATCGACCCTCCCCACTTTGCCTCCACCTCCCCGCCAGCACAGCTGTCCCCGGGGAGACAGGCAGAGAGCTCTGAGTAGTGTCCAGTGCCTCATGATGGATATTTCCTAGTGAACTCAGAGTCACTGCCAGCATTTCTAGGGTCCCCGGGACCTGCTGAGGCCTGTTTGCTTGTTTGTTTTTCCTGAAGACCAAGGTCTCTGGGTGGTTCAGGCTTGGAGCAGAGTTTGTGCTCCTCATGGCTCAGCCTCCCAAGAACTGGACTACAGCCAAGCACAGTGTGTGACTCTTGACCTTACAAGATCTTCAGATGATTGGATCCGGTCTTCTCTTCCCCAGTTTCCTAATTTTATTTTATTTTATACTATACACATTTATTGAAAGCTGCCAGCCTTTTCATCTAACTCATCCCATCCTTTTCTTTTTAAGAATTATTTTGACAATTCCTTCTGCATGCAGGGACTCTGTTCACATTCCTCTACCCTGTTCCTTACTCATGCTCCTGTCCCACAGCTATGGGCCCCTTCTCCATCCTCTATGTCCTGCTTCTGCTTTGATGCCCTGCTTTTTCTTTTTTCTTTTCCCTCCCTCCCAACCCCCTCCCCTCCCTTTGTTCCTTCCTTCCTTCCTTTTTCCAGGACAGGCTTTTTCTGTGTAGCCCCGGCTGACCTGGAACTCACAGAGATCCATTGCCTCTGCCTTCTGAGTGCTGGGATCAAACAGCATGGAACCACAACACTGGAACACAGATGCCTCACCCTTGTTTGTGTGAAGCCTTGTATGGGTGGTGATGATGACTGCAGCAGTCTTGCCATAGCCAGAGGACAGCGCTTTGTAGTGCCCCTCCCCCTCCTCCAGCTCCCACACTCTTTGCACCTCCTATTCCTTGATGAATTTCCTGGCCTAGGGATAGGTGATGTGGCTGCCCCATTAGAATAAAGAAATTCTGCACTTCTTTATTCTCAGCAGTTGATGAGTTAGTAGTGTTTGCTTTGACCATCACCCACTGCAGAGCAAGGCTTCTCTGACTTCAAGTGGCAGCAGTCTCTGGGTACAAACATAACTAAGCAGGAGGCACTTTAACTCCACACACATTTAACAAGACATCTTAGTAGATCCCCCAGTGGGGCCTGTGCCCTCTAGCCATAGGCTTTTTGACCAGGCTTATAATACCAGTCCTGTTCTCTCCTGAGGGTAGGCTTCAGTTCCAACCACGAAGCAGTTGGTTGCCCTGGATCTGTGATGCCACTGTTGGGCCTGAAGGCATATCATGGCTGGCAGGCAGGTATTATTGAACACACGTTCCTAAACCAAGTTAGATTACTGATAACTTTTCTCCCCAACAACTTTTGGGACACTGTGCAAGCTTGTCATTAGGCACAACACCGCCAGCTCAGTTCCAGCTTGACTTCATGGTGTCCTATAGCCTAAGGGTATACTTTTTTCACCAACAGGATCTTACCGTTTAGTCTGGGTGGCAGTCAAGGGCACCAGCAGTACCAACTATGAGGGGAGGTATCCAACCCCTGGCACTGGGGTTTAGACTTAGAAACCCATGGTTTCTATTTTTTGTGGGTGAGGTAATTTATAGGAGGGTGTGTTAGTCATCACATTCCACACACTGAGCTCCTGCATGTGTCTACCCCACATGATCTACCACCCGGATTAGGATGGAGAACATGCTGAACACCCAACAGACTCCCTCAGGCCTCTCCTGTCCCTGCTACATAACCTCTCTTCTGACTTCAATCTCCACAGAAAAATTTGCTTGGCTTCACATTTTCTGTTACTTGAAAACATAGCAACCCAGCCTTTTGTACATGGCTTCTTCTGCTGGACCTTTTGTCTAGGAGGTCCAGATTTATCATTCAGAGAGTATTAGATGACTCTTATTGCTGTGACATACTCTTCTGAGTGTCTCACAATTTATATACCATTGATTTATTGATAGGTACCTGGCTTGTATTCCACTGGGGCCTTGTGAGAAATGCTGGTACTTTGCCTGCTGTCAGCTGTCTTCTGCTGGCTGTAGATTTTTATTGGCACCTATGGAGTTGCAGAGTCAGGGGGTGGGGGCGTTCACGAGTTTGATTCCAAATCATTTTGGCTACTTTGTGCCACATCCCCATCTGTGATGGATGAGCATCCCACTTGTCCTGTATCCCCCATCACTGAGTGTGACATGTCTTCTTCATTGTACACATTCTGGTGTGTACTGGTCTCTCTCACTGTACATCATCTACCTATTTATGCCCCTGTCCACCACTGGAACACCATTTCATTCCTGAACTCAGTCATGCTGTGGGGACCTGGCAGGTCAACTTGACAGAGCAGTCTTTCCAGGATGAGCATGGGCCTGGAAAGGGTCTCAGAGATCAACCTGTGACAAACGTGTTCAGGGAGCACATTCCAGAACAACTACCTGCTTCTGCCTCCTGAGAGCTGGGACTAAAGGCATGTAGCAATCCAGCTCACGGTTACTGTGTACATGTTGATTTTCCTGTGGATCCATTTGTCTGCAAAAATTCATTCTCTCATGTTCTCTTTCTCTCTCTCTCTCTTTATTACCAGTTAGCCTGATATATTTTCATAGGATTTCTTTAGAAAGAAAGAAAGCTTACCCTCAGGACTGGAGAGATGGCTCAGTCAGGAAAGGGCTTGATGTAGACATAAGGCCCTGAGTTTGGTTCTCTAGCATGCACATAAAGTCCAGTCAGGACAGTGTGTGCCTAAAAACCCAGTACTGGAGAAGTGGATACAAGAGGATCCCAGACAATAACTTGCTAGCCAGACAATCCAACTGACTCAGTGAGTTCCAGGCCAGTGAGAGATCCTGTCTCAAAAAATGAGGTAGTGAGGAATTGAGGAAAACATTGAATATTGACCCCTGGCCTCCACATCCATGAGCCCACACCTGCACAGTCACACATGAGCATGTACATACACCACACATGAGAAAAGATATGAAAGAAAAATAATATCCAACCAAGTAAGCGACCCACACAGCGGGTGCTTTAGAACATCAAGGAGAATGAGCATTCTCCTTGTTCTCCTTGTCCTCCTTCCATTTCATCTATGGTAAAGTCTCCTTTTCTTCTTTAAAGCATAGTTGAGAGCCCACGTGATGACTGGGCAGAGGCTGCGGCTGTAATTTTGTGGGTAATGACTGTGATTTTGTACAAGGCAGGCACTCTTAAGGGGTAGACTACAGAGACTTCACCAGGAACAAAGGCAAAGTGGGAGCCACTTGTTCTAAAAGGAGATCATGACTATTTATATTTAGAAAAATGAGTATGTGTGTGTGTGTGTGTGTGTGTGTGTAGTTTCTACCTCCCTTCTGCCTTCCCTTTAGAGATAGCACCATGGCTGGATGGCATCTTTGCATCATCCTTGTCCCCTCCGAGATGTTAACTTGGCATCCAGCAATTTCAAATTTACCTTACCATCAAAGCTGAGAGGAAATATATCTTCTGTGTTTCTTCTGTGACATCCCTCCTCATTTCTCAAACTTTGTGAAAGCATTACATTCCTAATGGCACCCCCACATTTATCAGTGACCAGATGCCCAACTGACTTCCGTTCTGTTGCTCTGATAAAATGTCCTGACCAAAGAGCCTTAACGGTACAGCCAATCATGGCACGGAGTCAAGGCAGAGGAGCCTGAAGCAAGGGGTCACTTAGCACCCACAGTTGGGAGGCAGAGAGCAATGGAGTGCTTGCTGTTGTCTAGCTTGCTTTCTCCTTCTTATCCAGTGCAGGACCCCCTGGCTAAGAATGCTGTTATGCACAGTGGACAGGTCGTCACTCCTCAGTTATCATAAATCAAGATAATCTCCCATAAGCATGCCCAGGGGGCTTCTGCCCCAGGTGACTCTAGGTTTCAAGTTGACAACTGAGGCTAAGGATTGCAGGAATCATTTCTCAGTTGCTGGGTGTTCGGACTGCTCTTGGGCCATCTGTGTTGATTACAACATACCCCTGAGTGCCTTTGCTCCTGCGTATGGAAGTTGCACCTTTTACTGTAGGAATTTGTTGCCCTCGTGAGAAGTGTGTGAGATTTTAATCCTGTTGGGGTTAAGGGTGTGAATATAGAGGCCAGACCACCTATAGTATGACCTCATACAAATTACCTAATCTGTTTATGTTCTCAGTTTCCCTGTCTGTAAAGTCAGAGAAAACAATCTCACTTTGACTTAATGCATATGTCAATATTTCAATAAGAACCACACTTTTTTTTTTTTTAATTTACCTGGAAAATGGGCTTTGATTAAAGAAAAGAAGAGAAGAGAAACACACTGGGGATAGGAGTGTGGCTCAGTTGGTAGAGCATTTGTCCAGTCTGCACAAAACCCTAGGTTTAATCCTCAGCACCAAATTGGATGCCGTAGTACATGCCTGTAATCCTAGCACTTAGTAGGTTGAGGGAGAAGAATCAGGAGTTCAAGGCCATCTTCAACTATTTAACTAAATTTCAGGCCAGCCTGGGCGATAAGAGACCCTGTCTTTCATTCTGTTTTAAATTAATTTTAAAAAACCAAATAAAACATTGTTAACTTTCTGATAAAAATTGCTGAGTGGAGAGAGTGATCCTGTCCCTTCTGTGACCTCAGGCCCAGGCACTTCTGGGGACTGTTGCTGCTTGTGAGGGAAAGCTCAAAGAAGCAGCTTCTCCCTGTTGTGTGATCCTTAGGGACTTAAGTCCCCTGAGCATCTCTCTCTCCTCCCAAATACAGCAGAAGCTCCGTGAGGGAGAGACTTTGCCGAAGGATGACATACTAACATCAGGTGATTAACCCAATTAGACTCAATGCAAAGACAGCTGTTTTCACACGTGACCCCATTGTTGACTCAGTAGCCAGTGAATGACATGCTCTTTCCCCAGCCTGGTGTAGGCAAAGCTGACTCCCAGACTCAGCTTCTGGAGATCCATTTGAAAGTCTGGGGTGGGTCCCTGGACTCTGGTATTTTACCCCAGGTGAGCAGGCATGGTTTGTGGTCCCACATTCCCTCCTTCGACCCCAGGCCTCCTTCATCTCTATCGCATGTTGCTGGCTGTGTGGTTTCTCTGGGCTGTGACCTCTCAGCTGCAGTACTGGAGTAGGAGAGGATGGGAGAGCTCAAGAAATGGGGCCTCATTGGTATGCAGGGCTCTCTTGTCACATGGCCACTAAATAGGAGCTGAAGAAGGGCTGGCGCATCTCTTTGGGATTTTCCACTCCTCCTGGCCCTTCTGGAATTGGCTGGATATCAGCAGGCCAAGGGAGACAAGGACAGGACAGGGGCACTGAGGCATCTGCCTGGTAGATATCTCCAAGGTAGAAAGTGGGTTCTTCCAGAAGCTCTGTTAGATTCCTCCCTACAGCTCACCACCCCCCACCCCACCCCTGCACCCCCCTACTCCCCCAAACCTCCCTTTCCAGAGCACCTTCACAGGGCTGGATCCTACAAAGACAGGAAGGTTGATCAATTGGTTGAGGCAGAGTCTCACTGCATTTGGACGTATACAACCCTCCCCACCTCATTTTCCTTAGTAGCAGAGACCATAGGTGTGTTCCACCGCATCCAAGAATTCTGTTTACCTTTTAGCAAAGTAGTCCTTGCATAGAGTCCTCATGCTCAAAAGATACATAAAGTAAAACATGGGCTTCAGTGGACACCCCCAGCCTGGGCCCCACTCCTGCACCCCAGCAGCACTCAGGACTTCTATGGAAGGGGAGGGGCATCCCCAGTAGGCTTATGCAGCAGTAAGATCTTAAATATTGTCTGCTCCCTGATGTGTGACAGGTGAGAATAAGCTTGAGCAACCAAGAATGTACTTTTCTAGTCCTTTATTGTGGCTTTGTGATTCCAACTAGCGTATGCGCTGTCTTTGTTTCTTTTTCCTTCTAGAGGTGGGTGGTAATAAAACGTGGGCTATGGAGTGAACACCCATGTAGCCACCACCCAGAGGGAGACACTGGCCATACTTGCTCTCTCTTTTCTCTTTTTTCTTCCTTCCTTCCTTTTGAGGGGAGGGTGGCAAGGATTCTGCTATGTACCCCAGACTAGCCTCAAACTTGTGATGTGTTTGATTCCATCTCCTGAGTAATGGGATTACATCACCATGTCTGGCTCAAAGTCTACACTGTTGAGTTTCTTCCTCGGGCACTGGAGCCATGTACCTTACCTGACTCTTGTGGTATTCAGAATTCCTCTCTAGAGTGTGTTTCCCTCAACACCAAGTTTGCTATAACCAAGGCTACGCTCTGGATAGTTCTGAGCCTACCATGCAACTACCCTTCATCAGTAGCACTCACTGCTCTAGAGCATAGTCTGTTCTCCTGTGGGCTGATGGTAATTTCCTGTCTTCTGCTGCTGTGAGATGGTCTTTACTTAGTTACTTTTGTCTTTGTATCTGTGTGTATGTATATGCATGATTCTGTATTTGTATATGTATAGGTATGAAAGTGTGTGTGTGTGTGTGTGTGTGTGTGTGTGCGCGCGCGCGCGCGCGTGTATGCACATTTAGAGGCCTGATTAACTTAATTGAGGCAGGGTCTTTCACTGAACCTGGAGGTGCAGCCCAGTCAACCTGCACTGGTGAGCCCTGCTACCAAGCCCACCTGACTTTCATGTGGGTGCAGATGACCAAATTCTGGTCCTCTGGTCATCAGACTTGTTCAACAAGATCTTTAACCACTGAGCCATCTCTCAAGCCCCATGCTGTAAGTGTGATTTTTTTTATTATTCTGTAGTAATTGTTGTCTCCGAAGTTAAATGCCTCTGTCTGCTAGCCTAGGTTTAGTCCTGGAAGCTGCTAGCCTCCATACAGTCTAATCTAGGCCTAGAATGTTTTCAGCCTCTGAGACTTACTGTTGAATAAGCTCGCCCTTTCTGGTTCTTTCTGAGCTCTGACTGGCTGGTTCAACTCAACTGTTCTGGCTCAAACTCCTCTTCAAGCTGACTGATTCAGTCGGCTTCTCTCTTAGCCTCCAACTTTTTGCTCTGCTTGGCCCCAGACTAACTCTAGCAATCTGTTCTGATTTTCTGGCTCTTTCTCATTCTCTGGCTTGTCTGTCTTCACTTGTGTCTAGCTTGTTCTCTCTTTAACCTGTCTCTGTAAAACTCTGGTAAAACTGCCTCCTTCCGTCTCTCTGCACTGTTCTCTTAAGTAGCTTCCCTTTCCTCTCTCTTATGAGAATTGGTCATATCCTATTCTGTCAGCTCTTTCTCTGATTTGTCACTTTGTCTATCATTCAATAGTCATTACTTTTGAACATGAGTGCTTCCTTCTACAAACTAACTTTACGTTTATTGTTTGTAATTAAAGGCATGTACTAAGGGCATGTCTGATTTTTAGCCAGAGGGAGTAAAGATGTGTTCGAAGGGCTGAGCCGCATCACAACTAGAAACAGTTTTGCTTTTGTTTTTCAGTAAATAACACAATCTTGGGCTTCACAGCAACACCATGCTGTGAGAATTTAATTCTCATCTAGTGGTTTATGCCTACAGAGCCTTCAGCACAACACACAGATATGGTGTCACCTGTATTTGTCATGAGCCTCCATTTCCTTGGCTAACACATTTTTCCAGTATGCTTGTTCACCTAAAAGAGATTGACAACTCTGTAGGCGGGACCAAGAATGGGGATGGTCCAGGCTCCCCTGATAATTTCACCATGAGACCACACCTCTATGTTTACTTTCAGCCCCTTCAACTCTAGACAGTCCCTTGGCTGTCTGTTTTGAAGAAATGTTTCTAGCTCAGTCCTGTCCCCTCAGGCCTCAAGGTGTCCCTGTGATGCCCTGAAAAAGTGCTGGCCTTTTCCAGAGCAAGGGCAGAACATAGCTGGCAGTAAAGAGGCAGAGAGGGATGGGCAGGGCTTGTTAGAACTGGGGACAGAGGCACACGGGTGAATTCTTCAGGTATAGCAGAGGGAAATTAAAGGAAAGCCAAGGGCTGGGAATCCTTTCCAGAAACCAAGTCTTGCCTTTGTCCACTAACAGCACCCTGTGCTTACCTGATAGTTGTAGATCAGTTTAATTGGAGGCTCATGGGAACCACCATGATGCATTAGGCTGAGAGGAATTCTAGGCTCTGAGGATCTTGTAGCCAAGTTTCTTTAAAGTGATTCTAACCATAGTTCATTTTCAACTCTAACTGAACATTAGTGGCACACAGGAACTCCTATGAATACCTGGGTCCCAGGCCATTGACATCACAATTTCTAGGGTGAGGCACAGACACTTGGAAAATGACCATGCGGTTCTTATATGGACTCTGGGTATAGAACCTGTGTCTGCAGGCCAAAACCTGTATCTGGCATCCATCAGAGTCACTTGGGGGCTCGGGCTTCTCTCTGTATAACTGGATTGGGCCTTGTCTTAGTTTTGTTTACTGTTATACACCCAGACAAAAGCAATGTTGGATTTATTTAACTTGTAGGTCCAGGTTACCACTGTAGAGAAGTCACAGTGGCAGGAGCCTAAGAGAGCTGGTCACATTTCAGGAGCAGAGAGCAGTGCATGCATTCGTGCCAGAGCCAGCTCATTCACTTCGTTCAGTCCAGGTCCAAGCATAAAATAGCATTGTCCATTTTCGGGGTGTAGCTTAGCACTTCAGTTAACCCAATTAACCCTCAAAGGAATGCGTGAAGTCCAGCCTAATCCAGACAACCCCTCATTGAAATTCCTCTCTCAGTATGTAGATTATGTCGTTGACAATTAAAACCAACCATCACTGGCCTTGAGTTTGTAACTAACAGCCTTCTCCACTGGACATTCCCTTGAGCACACTTGAGAACCATCTCACAGGTCTGAAATTCCACTTGATACTGGGCAAGTTCACCTCGTGTGTCCCAAGGGGATCCAGTGCAGTTCTACACTGGTGTGTAGTATTTATCTTCCTGCCTGTATGGGTTATCAAGCTGATGGCTTGAAATGAGCCCTAAACAAGGTAGATGCTACAAAGACCTTATCCAGCACCCTATCAGTCATAATCTGTACAGTGCAAGCCTTCATGGTCCAGAGGAGGTGTGAGTGGAAGGGATCACTGAGAAAAATGCAGAGTATTTCCAGCTTTGAAGGATCAGTGTCATTGTTAATAGGCTCTAGAATCCTAAATGCATATAGCATCCTCATGGTTTCCTGTATAACTGACAAAAGAGGTACATCTCTACATGCAATAACATTTTAAATTATTTATTTGTGTGTGTATTATGTGTGTGCACATATGTGCAGGCACAGGAATGTATGGAGTTTGGAGAACAACTCTGAGGAGTTGGTTCCCACCTTCCACCCTGTGGGTGCTGGGAGCAGAACTCAGGTCACCGGGCTTTGAGGCAAATGCCTTTACCCACCAAGCCATCTCACTGGCTCCATCTGTACATTTTAAAAACCATTTTTGGCTTAAAGGCTCCCAATATTAAAACCATTCTTGTTAATGTTAATACAGTTTGAGACTCCCTTGTGGTGGCTCACATCTTGAATCCCAGAACTTGAGTGGCAGAGGCAGGCAGGTCTCCGAATTGAAAGCCAACTTGGACTACATGACATGATTCAAACCAGCAGGGGCTCCACAGTGAGACTTGTCTTAAAGAGAGAGATCAGGGGAGAGACAGAGAGACCAGATTCAGATTTTAAAATGTTTTCATTTGAGATCTTGGGTTAGATCTCATGTATAAAGACTAGATTCATTTAGGTTTCATATTTATGCATACATATAGTATAAACATAAATTTATGAAATTTAAAAAAATAATTCTGTGCACTCCAGAGTTAAAACATGTAGAATTAGCTCAGTGCTCAGAAAGTGTTGGATTTGGGCTTGTTCTACATTTCACATTTTGAGATTTAGGGATTCTCACCTGTGTAATTATTATTTAATAATTCAAAAAATGAGATCAGTACAGGCTAGAGAAGGAAAGGATTCTGGGAACCCTGGCATCTGGGGAGAGGAAGGAGGAGGACTAAGGAAACCTGCAACCCATCTCAGCAAATCCCTGTGCAGGAGCTAAGGGGCTGGGCTGATCTCAGGATGACTGAACTCTAGGAAAGCATTCAGGCCACTCCCATCAAGAAATGACCCACTGCAGTGACGACAGCAGCCCTCCCTCGCCTTATGCTCATCTCTTAGTAGACTGGGGGTCCTGGCTGAAACCTCTGTGCTACACAGTAACAGTCCAAAACCCAGTGCCTGATAGAAACATGATGCATAAACCAGGGCAGTGAACCCTGGAAAATAACCTTTCCGGCATTTACACAGGAGGGAAGTTCCTAGAGGCAAAGTTAACAACTGAAGGTTGGGTGTGGGGATGGTTCAGTTGTAAACTGTGTACAGTGCTGGCATGGGGACCAGGGACTGGTTCTATGTAATATCTAAGGTCACAGTGGATTTGCACTTGTAGTCCCAGAGTATCCATGGGGCTCTCAGCCAGCCTGTCTCAAAATGCAAGGCAGTGGTATCTAAGGACACCTGAGGTTGTCCTCTGACCTCCAAAGCACGTGCACTTGCACACCCTAAGGCAACTTACACACTCCTAAAGCAAACCCTGGGCACATTCCCAGCACCACAAAACAATATTAGTAATAAATAATAATACTTTTTTTGGTTTTTCGAGACACGGTTTCTCTGTATAGCCCTGACTTTCCTGGAACTCACTCTGTAGACCAGGCTGGCCTCCAACTCAGAAATCCACCTGCCTCTGCCTCCCAAGTGCTAGGATTAAAGACGTGCGCCACCACTGCCCGGCTATAATACATTTTAAAGAAGAGAGTTCTTAGCCGGGCGGTGGTGGCGCACGCCTTTAATCCCAGCACTTGGGAGGCAGAGGCAGGTGGATTTCTGAGTTCGAGGCCAGCCTGGTCTACAGAGTGAGTTCCAGGACAGCCAGGGCTACACAGAGAAACACTGTCTCGAAAAACCAAAAAAAAAAAAAAAAAAAAAAAAAAAAAAAAAAAAAAAAAAAAAAAAAAAAAAAAAAAAAAAAAAGAAGAGAGTTCTTTCTAAAATAATTTCCACATCCGGGGGCTGGCTTTACTTATTTGGGGACAGCGTCTGACTTCTTGGGATTAATCTCTCCTATACAGAGTGCTATGCTCTGGGTCCAGCTAACTCCCCTTCAATGAAATGTTGCCAGGTAATGGATCAGGGTGGATCAGCCATCATTTTTAGTAAAACTTCCTTCAGCAGTGTAACCTACAATGGACTCCATGAACTTTTTGCTTTCTGAACTTAATTCCAAACTGCCATGAACTGGAGTGTGTGTGTGTGTGTGTGTGTGTGTGTGTGTGTGTGCGTGTGTATTCCAGCCTTCAGGTGCAATCCTGTGTTTCCTCCCAGCGTCTGAGAGGCCAGAACCATGGCAGGGCCTCCGTGGGGTTTGTTTTAAATGACCCTGTCCAGACCCCAGTTCCCAACTGGCAGGTCTGTCTCCGTGTGTGAAGTGACCCCCTCTTTCTCTTATCTCTCTGCAGTGCAATGTAAAATGGAGGACGAGGAAGTGCCTGCTGCCTCGGTACCATATCCTTAATGGATGTCAGTCACTCCATGTGTAGAAGGATGATGTATCCAATCCGTACTTTCCCTATTACGGTGTCTTTAACAAGCCTTAGTGTGGTGGATACAGAACCCTTTGCACACAAGGTAGGATTTGTTGCAGATAAGCCGAAGCAGTTTAGCTTCCTGCCTTACCCAGCTCTTCTCCACCGTGTCAGGAGCACCCTCTGAGCTGTTGCTGTTGACATGCCTCGTGACCGTGTCCTCTGACACCAGTTTTCCCACTTTTGCCATATTTTAACTTACCTCAGATCTCTGTGTTAGTTTTGCCTTGGTTTTGGGGGTGTTGGGATAACCAATGGGGCAAGGCTCTAAGCACTGAGCTGTTTCCAGCCGGATATGACAGCTGTCAGAAAGGATTTCCATTGTTAAAGCCCCAACATATAACTGCAGCGTCCTATTAACTTAATGGTCCCCCATTGGTTCTGTGACTGCTGCTCACCAGGATTCTCCCATTCAAAAGGCCCCAGACATAGCTGAAAGCCTCCTCAGAGTATCTGACTGACAAGCTACCACACATCTTAGGTAAATAGTAAAGCCTTTATTTTCTTGTTAAGAACAGCATTTTGAAAATAAAACCTATCTGCCCATGCTTAACAACCTTTAAAGTCTGTGATGTTTTATATACAGCCCTGTACATACTGATTGTCTTGAAATTTCTCAAACAATTTTTTGTTTATAAGTATGCAAGTCAGCCAGGATAAGGGGAAGAGTGAGGGTACATTATAAAATACACATTAATACATTTAATAAATATATATTATCTATCAAAAACGAGCCATAGCTCTTTATGAATAAAGCACCTGCCAAGGGCTCTCATCAGCTCACATGGTCACTACATCCTTGGATGTGGAAATGCCAATGCCCCCTTCTACTTTGCCATTTGGCAAATTCAAAAGACAACCCCTCCCCAACCCCTGCCTACACTTGTTCGCTGGCCTTGATCTCCTCTGTGGGGGGTGGGGCAGACAACAACCAGATCTTAACTTTGGAAACAGCTGGCACATTGGAGCTCCTCCTCTCTGCCATTGTCCTGCTACCTTGGCAACTGACTCCAGACCTCTGTAGAGTCTTCACTCAGGAGGGGACAGAGTGGCTGTTATAGTCCCAATGTGGTATTACTACCCGGGCATGCCAAGTTGTGCTTGCAGCTTGGGGTTATTCACAGATGACTTTCTAGACCATTTTCCCCAACCAAGCCTTGGGTCTATCAACTCTTAAATAGGTGCCGTGGGATTCTGTACTTCAGCCTTGCTCTGTCAGAAGCTGGCTGCCACAGTCTCTGGGTGGAGTTGCCTCGTGGTCCTCTTCCGGTGAACTTAAACTCAGAATAGTAGTAGATGTGGCCCTACTTCTTTTGCTCCCACTTCTACCATGTCAAAACATTCAGCCCACCCTGAATCTTAAAGCCAAGATAAAACAAAGCCCAGAAGCGCATAACCTATCGGGATTGGAAAGAAGAAAAAGCAAAACTGAAAGGCCTCCCTAAGCGAGGAGGTTTCCTGTGGCTCAGCGTGGTTCTGTTTTCACAGTGCAGAAATGCTGCTTTCTGCACAGCCGTTTGCACGGTGCGGTGCTCACCTTATACGTGGACAACAAAGAGCTTAGAGAGAAAACCATCAATCATGTCAGCTTCTCCCTTCTGCAAGGGGGGATTTTGCAGACCGAGTTACTGGTGACATCAGAAAGCTCCAAAGGACTCCAGAGAGCGGGGGTGGACAGCCACTTCCTGGCACAAGAACGTGGAGCGCTGACGTTTGTCATCGGACTGGCCCGAGGTGCTTGGAGATTTCTTTGCAGAAGGCAGGGTAGTGCATGCAACAGCCCCAGCCCCACGCAGCCCTAGCTTTCTTTCTTTCCCACACCTCCTCAGGCCTCTAAGTTCTTAGCACAAAGGACTGACTCAAATACTCTGGAAGCAAACACATGCTCTGGATGGGGGTGAGGCATCTCAGGAGGTTGGGAAGGGGTGGCCTTTGGGTGCCATGCTTTCTGGTTCCCATGCATGGTGATGCATTAGCTGTAAGGAAAACTTGCAGGAGAGCCAAGTGCTGGCCAGATTGGCCACACCTCCCTAAGGCTCTAACAAGGATAGGCTAGGGCAGGGAGGGGACACAGCAGAGACTGGGGCCTTGAGCAAAATCAGATTTATTAAAACACTCAGCTCAGATGTACTGGCTTAAGAAGAGGTCAGTCCCCA
>NW_022196904.1:107951812-107977133 GCF_008632895.1 Mastomys coucha
TATTCTCTGGAACTTAAGGTCTTTCACCAATGTTGTCTTCCCGTGTGAGATGGCGGAGCAGTTGGGATCTGGAATAACATAAGGACAGGACTGAGAATTCTGCAAAGTCAATGGTAGGAACTGATGCATCAATCTCCCTATTACTGCCTTGGGGGTGGGGGAGTCTGTGTCTTCCCAGAAATGTAGTACTGGAGGTTCATGTCACCCACCTGAAGGGACATCCACCTTGCTCAGAAACTCAGTACTTTGAAGAGATGAGGATGGGACTCCCTGGGCAAGCTAGGCACATGTCCTGACACTGAGCTTCACCCTGAGCCCCTAGAGTGTCACCTGGTCAGTCTTCTGTTTTCTTCCCCACACTGGCCTTGAAGGAACAAGGAGGATGTAGGAATGATGGACAGACTGCCTTTATCATGGCACATGGTTGACCCCTCTGGAGGCCAGTGGTCACAAGTAAAGACAGGCTTTTCTTGGCCCCCAGGACAAAGAAACAGCCCAGGAGGTGGTAGGAAGATTTAAGAACACAAAGCCGTGTTTCTATTTGCCTTATAGCTTGTTCAAAGCAAAGTGAATCAGAGTCTAGCAGAGCCTTCACAGGACAGACAAACCAAAACCCCCCTCCTTTTCCCCAGGGTTCAAAGACCATCCTTGATAGTCTATTTAAAAACAAAAAAGGCTCAGGTTGAGTTATGGAATTGGCACAAAATAAGGAATGGAAATCAAATGTATACATGTGAACTGGCTCATGCATTGTTTCTGAGAAGCACAGAGCTATGTCTGGAAGGTGGATGTAGAAATGAGAGCCTCTTTGGATTTGCCGGAATAGAAACCAAGTCATTCCAACAGAGGCAAAAAGCAAAAGCTAACACTTTCTGCTGCAGGCCTGTTTGGCGACAGATAAGTACGGCTGCTTTGGTGCTTGAAGGATTCAACTTCAGTTTCTTAGGATGTCTCTTAGGGAATTGGGGTGGGGCACCTGGTACCCAGCTGGGGGTTAGGTAGGTACTGGATGGAGTGGGGACCAGGGGTCTTGAGCTAGGGTGGACGTCAGCAAGGCTGAGAGTGTCCTCACAGAAAGCTTTTCCTTAGAGTCACCTCCCTGGGAGAGGGTTGGAGTGCTGTGCTTAGGGAGGAAAATTCATCAGGTGAAGAGCCCCAAGCAGTAGGTAGACATCTATAGATGGCTTTCTTAGTATGGGTGAGTTTTCCTTATGACTGGGGGGCGGGGGGACAGACAAAAATGGAAGGCAAGCATGCATGGAGCTGCAGTGAGCAGCCCAGAGAAGCAGCCTCCAGGTGTTCCCAGCTGAAGCTGCCCCACATTGGATGCTCTTAGGCCTCCTGCCCGGATGTCAGATTTTGATACTTACAGTCCCTCCATTGAGCACAACGGCCATCTCGGTCGGCTGATACACGTTGCTTCTGAACGGTGCACTGGGCCGGCTTCCCAAGCTGTTGGGCTTCCTTCCCAGGCTGCTGGATCTTTGCTCCAAGCTTCCATTGGAAAAGCCCACTCGTAGAGCTGAGGAAGGAGTTCCCAGGATGACAACACCAGAGAGAGAGAGTGGAGGGGAGAAGGGAAGAGAGGGGAGGGGAACAGAGGGATGAGGGGGAGGGAGGGAGGGAGGAAGAGGGGGAGGGAGAGAATTTTGTTTTTCTGAAGCAACCAGCTCCTCCCCCTGGGTACCTCTATCCACCCACCACAGTGGCTCCTCCCCTTTGTCACAAGCCTGATTCAAAACAAAAGTCACAAAGGGGCTTTGTTCTCAGTCAGCTTGGAGACTGATCCAGCTTCAGAAGGGTTGGGAACTTTCTGAAGTCCTGCTTCCCCCAAACAGCTGCAGCCAGGCTGGGTGACAGTTACCTCTGGGCTGTCAGGTCTCTTTCCATAAGATTCCTTTACCTCACTGTAGAACAGCACTGTAGAACAGTACAGGTCTGTATTCACCATATCAGTCAAAAGCCATCACTATTTCTGGATGCTGAAGAGCTGGAGACCGCTAAATACATGCACAGGATAGTGACTGTCAACACTGGGAAATGACTCTCTCGCTTGGGTTATTCCCAAACAGTAATAAGGATCCGCAGCAATGGTGGCAAAATGGGTGAACACACCACCTCTGAATGTGGGCACAGGTGTTCCTGAGTTACTAGCCTTTTCAAAGACAGCATCTAAGGTAGCCCAGACTGGCCGTAGTTAGACTCCTGGTCCTCCTGTTGCCACATGCCAAATGTTGGGATCCACATCAAGCATTCTGTGTTGTGTGTGCATGCATATGCACACTGCCCCGCCCACGTTTGTTTATCTGTATGTCTGTGCATGTGTGTCTAATGTCTCTGTCTGTCTCTCTCTCTGTGTGTATGTGTGTGAGTATGTGCAGACGCAGAAGTCAAAGAGGGTGTTGGAGCTGCCAAGCTGCCCGATGTGGATACTGGGAACTGAACTCAGATCCTCAGAAGAGCATCAATTCTCTTAACAACCCTGTAGCCCCTATCTTGGTTTTAGACAGCGTCTCATTGCCTAGGCTGGCTGGACAGAGAATGCCGGGGATCCATTAGTCTCCACCTCCCCAGCTCCAGAATCACAAGTGAGCATCACATACTGGTTCTGGGGATAAAACTCCAATCCTCCTGCTTGTACAGCAAGCATTTTACCAACTGAGCCATCCCCCCAGACCTATGTTTCTGTACTTTTAAAAGATTTAGTTTCTTTTTAAATAAAGAAAAAAAAAACAACTTGAAAAGATATGGAAAATTCAAGTACAGTTTCTGAGTGACAGGAGACAGCCTGTGAGGGTTTCTCACATCATGCCAAGCTAGAATCCAGAAAGTGAAGGCTGTTAGTGCTGCATGGGGCAGGTGGGGGATTTCGGGGACGATGCAACCGTTTTGTGTGATACTTCAAGGTGGATACAGGTCACACTGCTTTTGTCAAAACCCACCAAAATGATGCGGTCAAATTAAAATATGGTCTTTGGCTCCGTGGCAGAGCATTAGCCTAGCACCCCTGAGGCCTAAGGCTCCACCCTCGGCATCCCACCAAGCAAATGGAGATCTTAACTGTAAGATGACATCTGCAGTTTCAGTGGAGGAAGTACTAATGTTGCTTGGCTAAAGATAGGATTTACTTAAAAGTCTTCCCTGAGGGAATACAGGGAGACAGCTTGGGAACTGTGCAGCCAACCTGGAGGCAAGAATCAGAATGACCTTAGACCTCGGTTCTGAGTAAATCGACATAGGGTTAGTTTTCACAGCCTCGCAGGTGCTTTTTTTTTTTTTTTTTTTTTTTAAACAAGAAAAAAAGGTTAAGTACTATGGTCAAGGTCACACAGCTAGCAGAGTCCTCACTGGAAGCCTGGCAGAGACAGGCTGCTCCTAACCACCACACGCTCTGCTGTTAACCATTACAGTTAGGTATGTCAAAGCAAGTTGTGTTAAGTGACACTAGAGATAGGCTCATCATAGACTGGACCAAAGAAACTGCAGGACAGATGCAGGAAACCTTTCTTGCTTTGGTATCTCCAAGGCTTGAGCAGCTGCTTCTGCTGAGTGAGGGCATGTTCCTGCCTGAGAAGCAGCACAGGAAGCAGGGACAGGCACACAGACTTGGTAGGGTCATCAGCTTCTCTCTCTATACGGAGCCCAGCCCAGGTCTGGGACTCTGCTTCCAAACACACCCTTTTCCTAGATACGGAACGAAGCTCTCTTGCTACCCATGGGCCTCAGGTCCCTCTTGGTTGCAGGCTATTTGTGGATCTCTGAGCATAGCTTTGGCATTCTAGACCCTCAGCATGGGCCCAGAGTCCAGCTTATGACAGGCT
Organism: Mastomys coucha; assembly: GCF_008632895.1. Classification (NCBI taxonomy): domain Eukaryota; kingdom Metazoa; phylum Chordata; class Mammalia; order Rodentia; family Muridae; genus Mastomys; species Mastomys coucha. The sequence continues at coordinate 107,955,634 of NW_022196904.1, forward strand.
GACCATTGGGAGTATTTCATCTTAGAGAACACACTGGTTCAAGGATGATATTCAGAATGGGATTTTCTCAAGCCTTCTGGAAAGAATTTTCTCCTACTGGGATTCTGTGCAAGTGGGGACCATAATACCTCCACCAAGAGATGAGGAGTTGAGTCTACTCATCCCTTGAGTCTCTTGAATCTAGACCTTCTTGAAGCCTGCTACCTAGGGCGTTTGGAATTCACATTTATTTGTTTGAATAATTTAGCATTCAAATTCTATTTTCTTTTTTAAAATTGCTAGTAACGATTTCAGAGGCCTTTGCCTAAAATCAGACATGACTATCCAACCCGCAGCAGAGGTGAAGGGCAGAAAGCGTTATTCCTAAGTGGGTGCCTGGAGGCATCCACTCATTGGTCAAATGCCAACTTTCTCTGGGTGGGTCCTGCAAGTGAGGCCAAGTTAGCCATGCCTTCTCCCCCCAGGCTTCACTCAGGGTCTCTAGCAGTAAAGAAAAATGTCTAAGTAGCCTTTGGCCTTAACGAGATCTTAGAGCCCAGGATCCATAATGAAAGAGGGAACACATGTTCCTTCGAAAGGTGCATGTTTCGTATGCCTTGTTAGCACTTTGTAAGATGTGATCTGAGGTGTGAGATCTCTGGGTGCATTTGAATCTCTTAGCACTTACCTCATGCCCTTTTGATACTATAAAGGAGCACAGTCTGGCTAAGCATATATATGTGGGGCTCTCAGTGATTGCAAGATATATCAGGGGTGAAGCCACTGCAGCTTCCTAGAGCCACAGTACAGCCTGGAGAATACGCCCTCCATCTCATGACACCTTAGGGGACCCCTGGCATGGGAAGAGAACTCCAGAAGCTGGCCGGAAGTCTCCAGTGCAGGAAGGACATGATCACTGTGGCTCGTGGGCACTAGGCACACTAAGGATAAGGTCCCTCATGGGGCCGGTTTCCTAAAATACAAACTGGCTAAGGGAGCATGAAAGGTGCCAACAGCTGCTCCTACTGTGGCAAAGGAGTGTGCCCAGATGGTCCTTGGCCAGTGAGGCAAGGGTTTCTAGAATAAAGGCCAGCCCAGCCAGAATGTTCTCTGTGTGAGCTTTGTCTGAGGGCTGCTGCCCTGCCTGGTCTCAAGTGGTTTTGGTGGGTATATATTTTTGATAGACTAAAAGATGCTTTTTTAAAAAAGGAGGAAAAAGTGTTGATGGTAAAGGTTGTTAGGGATGTAGCTCAGTGACCCAGCATGCACTAGGCTCCAGGTCCCATCCTGAGCACTACAATCGAGCAAACAAGACCATCTTGTCTTAAAAAAAAAAAAAAAAAAAAAGTCTGACAACACCCAAGGTTGCTGAAGATTTAGGTAGGGACTTGCAATGCAGCCACACAGTGGGCACTCAGCCTACCTTTCTGGGGTGCTACCTAGCATGACATGTCACGATTTAAAATGCAGATTATTTAACTCGTATCTAGGACATCTTTTTCAAGGAGCTAGTGGACCACAAAGCAGAAAGATGAATGGATAAGAGTGCTCATTGCGGCACAGTTTATCATGGGAAGCCTGAGGCAAGCTGAGCCCCGGCTGAGGACCAGAAAAATAAATGCCGGTGCCTGATGGAAAATTCCACAGCATACCCAGGGTACCACAGCTCTTCATCCCCTGACCCAGGAGAGGCCTCCATCACTGATTTAAGCACATGGTGGGCCAGTGCCTGGACCCAAGGTTTCCACCCAGAAAACACCTTAGGATCGCTTGGAGAGCTTATAAATTATACAGACCCCAGACTCAGACTCACACAGGGGCCCTGGGAGGGGACAGGGAAGATATTGTTTTTCCTAAGTGGTAGCCCAGATGACTCTAATGGAGAGACAAGTGAAGGACCACTCTGCCTTAGCTCCGTCTTGTTTTTTTGTTTGTTTGTTTGTTTTGTTTTGGAGACAGGGTAGCACTTGGCCTCTTCACATCTGTTTCCAAACAGATCTCAAGAGCTATTGTATAACTTAGGAGAGAGTAGCCAAAAAAGGCTCCGAATGCCACTCGGCATATTTGTTGCAGTTGCTGTTGTTATTTGTAGCTGCTGTCAGGAGTTGCGTGTCTTGCTGTTGTGTCCCAGGCTAGCTTTGAACCCACACTCCTCCTGTCTCTTCTCTCTCTGTGAGTCCTGGGACTACGGGCATGTGCTCTCACACCCCGATATCATTACTTTTAAAACACCACTGCTTGGGTGTTTCTGACCTTCCAGTTTCCAGTTTTACTGCAAGGACATCAAATCATTCCATTTAACCACTGGTTCTTAACTCTCTTCATGTGTGTGTGTGTGTGTGTGTGTGTGTGTGTGTGTGTGTGTGTGTGTGTGTCATAGGTACTTTTAGAATCAGACGGAGTGAGGGACCAGTCCCCCAGGAGACACACATGTACACCAGTACACAAACACTTTTGTTTCCTCCACTTCCAAGGTTCACGGGGAGTCCAGGGCCTCAGAGAGGCCCCTCCAGGAGGAGTTGGCAAGGAGAGGTGGCTCTACCCGGACCAGTCAGGCCCCTCCTCTGTCATCACAGCTCCTGAGGAGGCCTCTAGGCTCCCAATGGTGACCTCTAACTTGACTGTGCCTTCTCATGTCCCCAGCTGGGCTGGCACTGAGTCCTTACCAACATCTCCACGGACACAGGCATCTGGCCTGGAACTTTATGTAAGAAGAGAGCAACTTGGATTGCAGCCACACTGGGACTTTCCCCTCTGTCCAGAGGCGGACTTCTGGCACCCTCTCAGGGTGCTGAGGAAGCTGACTCCATTTAGGTATGACAGGGATATGGGTGGCTCTATAGAAAGTGAGGGCTCAACATGCTTCCTCGCCTATGGGGGGGGGGCCGAGCAGGCTGTACCCTAGGCTTCCGTGCTCAACCCTGCAAAACTGTAAAGCAACCAGCTCCTGCACACAGCTCACATTTGCGCCTGGCAACTGGATCGATGGTTGCTGCTAAAGAGAAATGATACTAACTTTCTGTCTGCCACGGGCCACATTCCAGCTGTATGTCCTCAGGAAAATGCATTTTTTTGAGCCTTAGCTTACACCGATCCATCATGAAGAAGGGGGCCAACTTCACAGGGTAACGTTGGGACTGATAAACTGGTACAGGCCGAAGGCAGATTAACGCTGGCACAAAGTTAGTGCTCAACATGTAACCATAACAGGTGGTCAGTGCCCATCCAGGATTGAGGTTCCATATTCTTGACAGGCCCCTTAGGTGTCTTTGGGAAATTGAGAATGGTCCTTTAAGCTCAGATGTGGGCCCCAGCCAGCTTTCTTTAATGCCCTAAGGGGCACCTATCCAGCGTCAACAGTAGGGCCTTAGAGGTGCTGGTGACCACATTCCTTCCATCCTACTGTGACCTCACCCCTGAGCAAAAACAGGTAGCCTTGGCCACCCAGATGTCACCCCAGCTGCTACTAATTTGGCTTTCTCCTCCAAACCCAGAAGAGTTTGTGACCATTTAACCAAGGTAAAGAAGTTGGTGATGAAGAGGGAGGTTAAGCGTGCATGAGAGCAAAGCCTTCAGTCATGGTGAGCCATTTGGGGATCTATTGTACATACATCCACAGAGGGTCTCTGCAGGACTGGGCCTGGCAGTAGTAGAGAACAGTTTATAAATGTAACTATTTCTGACAACCTGTCTCTGTGCTCTCCTTGCAGGGACCACCACTCAAGAAAACTACTATCTCTGGGTGTCTCACATCCCACTTTTAAGAGACCTCAGCCAAGACCTACAAGCTCCTTGCTCAGTGCCACCAGGGTCTGGTCCCCATTGCATTACTTCCTATAACATGTCTTTACATAGTATGCACTCCTGTTGTTTTTAGTTTACAAAGGAGGAAAAATGAGGCTTAGAGAGATCGTGTAATCTACTCCAAAGCCACGCAGCATGAAGTGAGAGGGAGAGGCAGGGTTTAAACCCGGACCTTGGGACCCAGTTTGAACAATACTGATGACTGAGGTGGAGGAGGGTGGGAGCTTCGTTTGTCATGGTGGACCCTGTACACCTACACACAGGGCAGGCTGCAAACTCAATGTCTACTGGGAGCTAGGGACCTAATGTTGGAGGATCCGCAGGGAGTGGTAGAGTGTAAAGCAGAAGGTGTGCTTCCAACCACAGCATGAGGGAGGCAAGAGGTCTGGCCCTCAAGTGAGATCCAGAAAACTGCAGCCACATTCGTAGGCTGACTCAACGTTGTTAGACCCAATGGGTACAGTGTGTGTGTGCATGCAGGCAAGAGGTCTACTTTAGATATTGTCTCTTAGAAACCATCCCTTGTTTTCTGAGATCCTAGGGTCTGGGACTCACAGATTAGGCTAAATGGCTGTCCAGCAAGCCTTTGGGTCTGCCTGCAGTCCCTCAACACTGGGATTCTAAGCATGTGCCACTACACCTGGCTTTTCTCTGGGTCCTAGAGAGTGATCTCAAGCCTCTTGCTTACATTTTACCTCTGATAGCATTTTGCCAACTGAGCCATCTCCCCATCTCCACTCTTCGGATTTTTATAACAAATCAGTTGGCAATTAGCATGAGGAAAAGGATACATTAATATATCTCTGAGCCAGTATTAGCAGGGGGGCCGTTCAAGGTTGTGGAGTCTGTTGCTGAGCCTGGGAGCATCTGCCCCTGCTGGAGAGGCTTCTCAGGGACTGCCTCAGACCAGACAGTGGTTGCTTTACCTGCATTATGTTCATCCATTGAGAAGGCCTTGTTCTCCATGTAGGCCCGTGGCAGGTGCATTTCCTCCTCAAATGCTGTCTCCCGCATCCTGGGCTGTGAAGTGTCGAAGTAGTTGGGTGGGTTCTCCTGCAGGGGTGGGAGAAGGGTGTAGTGGATCTCCGGAATGGCATGGAAGATGACAAAGACCCATCCGCTGGCTGCCAGTGTAATGGCCAAGGTGGGGTCGCTCCAGGCCTCTCCCTGCTTAATTAACGAGTTGCCGAAGAGGTACATGGTCATCCAGACCACCCAGATGAGCACAGAGAGGAAGGTAGTGACGAGGATGAAGACTCCGTTCACCTTCCACCGTTTGAACTTGCCACACAGCGTGAAGAGGGACTGGGCCAGGGTGATGGCCAACAGCACCATGTCATAGATGAGCGCCATCACAAAATCCATGGGCTCATAGGCGCAGGCTGGCTTCGTGTCACGCAACACAGTCAGCACCAGCCACTCAGTGGCAATGATGACCTGCACCAGCATCAGGCACAGTGCCAGGCTCACCAGCTGCCAGCTGGCTGGGCTTGTGCCCTGGCGCACCAGCCTCCGTACCCGCCACGCCTGGCTCAGCAGGCAGGAAAAGCAGAGTGCGAAGAGGACACCCCAGAGGAATCGTCGGATGGAGCAGATTGTCTCGTCCATTTGGATGATGAAGGCAAACGTCAGGCCAAAGAGGCCCAGGGTCCCCAGCAGGAAGAGGAAATGGAGGCACACAGGCCGCTTCCTCTCCTTGTCCTTGATGAAGGGCAGTCTCACCAGGAGAATGAGCATCAGAAGCAGTGTGATCAGGGCCCCCGCCCCGGCCACTGCCTCCACCACGATGCCCCAGATGGCGTCCAGGTCGCACAGGGACACGTACTGAGGAAGAAGGTCCAGCCCACAGCCCCGAGACGTGCTGGCGTTCTCTGAAGCCACGGAGGCAATCACCAGGAGCAGGGGCAAGGGAAACACTTGATGGGTTCTCATCTTTCTCTCTGACACCAGGAACATTCTAGAAAATGGGGACAATCGGGGAGAAAGCTCAATCCGTTGTAAGGCCCCACTCTCCTGAGGACTTGCCTGTTTTGAAACCTGCCAGCCCTCATGGCTCCAGTATTGACTTTCTCCAGGCCCTGTGGACCTTCACCCACACACTCCATCACCCACTTGAACCCTGGCACAGATTAGAAACCATGAACCACCATCAGCAGTGGATGAGGGGGCCTATGGGAGGGAGACTCACCTCTCTCTACCGCTTTGTAGTCTGTACATCTGGCATCTTAAAGTAAGGGAACAAAGGAAATTTTAAAGAGACAACCACCAGACAGGCACTCAGCTGGGGCAAATCCCTCTCTCTCAATCTTCTTTCTCCTTTAATCTTCAAAGGCTAATGGGAAATATTTACTGACCACTTTCTCTAAGCAAAAAAACTGGGCTCAGCCAGTCCTCACTCGTCATGCCCTATGATGTTGCAGGTCCTATTGTGACCTTCATTTTTAGGTGACAAAACAGGGCCTTCAGGATGTGACACTGGCCTCAGGTCACACAACCACATTCAGGAGACACCCTTCTCAGCAGAGGGAGAAACCTCCCAGCATTAACACATGGTACACTCAGTGTGGTTCCCAACTAAGTCTGCTATACCTATGTGTTCCACCAAGGCTGGATGAAGACTACTCAAGGAAAAGATTCTGTCTGTTCTGAACATACACAGACATCTTTGTGGTTGTTACCTGGACATTGCATGATAAGGCTTGACATTGTATTGGGTATTGTAAGTGATCCATGGGGCGTGAGCATAGGTTATGTGTGACTATATTGCCTTTTACAGATGGGCCTGGAGCATCAGCTGGATCCTAGCACTGAGGCTGTTGGTATCCAAGGGAATCCTGGAGCATTTCCTGTGGATCTACCTGTACATCCAGAAAGAATTTTCATCTCTGTCTCCCACAGACATCCCATCTTCCCCTTCCAAAGATTTCCTAAGGCTCCATTCTCTCCAACTCACCTGTTGTCCTTTCTCCAGGAGGCCTGAGAGTTTAAGTTGCCACACAGTCTCATGTGCTCTAGAGGCTCAGTGACAGCCCTCACCCAGTCTCCTCCTCTCCTGCTAGAACACACCCCTATTCTTATCATTTTTTTCTACTTTTATAGTTAAGCCTAGGACTTCATGCATGCTACATCCCTGACCCCTTTAAATTATTTTTTTAAATTTTAATTTTGAGATAGAGTTATACTACTTTACTCCAGCTGGCCTTAAACTCATCTTGGCCCAGGCAGGCCTTGCACTGGTGACTTTCCTGCCTCAGCCTCTTGAGCAGCAGGACCGGGAGGCTAGTGTCAACAGGCTAGCTATGCCCGTAAAGATGCCCACCCCCCAGGCCTGCCCCAGAGCCATGAGGTCAGACTCTGCCAAGGTCGGCGCAGCTCCCACAGGCCTACAGGCAGGATCTTGTGGGCTGAGCTCTAATCAAGTCTGCCTTTTTTTTTTTATCTACTTTGTTTCTTTTCTCCTTCCCTTTCTCCTCTCCTCTCTTCCCTGCAGAGACAGTATCTTTTACTCATCAGCCCATCCAGCTTTCCCAATCTTGTTACATCAGGCAGCTGAAACTGTCTCTCTCTTTTTTTTTTTTTTGAGAGGTTGGGGTGTCCTAAGCACAGTGGGATGCATCTCCACAACCCTGCTTCTGTATATTGCCAAATTATTCCCTGGGTGAGGGGCACAAAATCCCCCCGACAAAGGATTTTCTGGTAAAGACCAGTCTTAGTACACAGCACCTGGCCCAAGGCAGCCACTTAGGAAATCTCTACCGAACAAGAGACTCTTGCATCTAGACAGCCCTTTATCCCACCATCTCCAGTTCCTTGCTTTTGAAAGGGACCAGACCTTCAAGAAGCCGCAGCCTGCACAGCTGTGCCCCATGCCCATTATTAGTCATATTAAGCTAGCTTGGGGGTCTTAATTCCACCTATGTGAGGTCAGTAACCAGCCACCCTCCCCACAGCACAGCACCAGGCATCCCTGGGGCTTCTGTTAAGTAAATGCAGTATCGACCACCTCTCTCTCTCTTCCTCTCCTTTACAGAGATCCCTTGTGCATCTCGGATCCTGCCTCGACCTCCAGGCCATCGACTGCATGCATTATTGATGTGCAGAAGATGGCTGGTGGTGTGGGGTGGTCTGCTGTGTTCACAGAGAAAAGGCATGCTACAAACAGGAGGTACTAGGGGAAGAGGAGCTACTTAAACAAGACCCCCACCTAGGCAAATATAGGGGTGGGGATGCATCCTACATATTGACCATTGGCTCATAGTCTAGTCATAATAGTGCCATGGAGTCTCCATCAGGGACACCCTGTACAGTCATTTACTTAACTAATTCACTGTGTCCTGTGCATTGATCCCTTGAACCCCATCACAGTAAAATACTTCTCTTCATGTTTCTAAACTGTACTGGAGGCTGGCAACTGGGGTAAAGGTACTTGCTCCCAAGCCTGACAACCTAAGTTAGATCCCTGAGACTCACACAGTAGAAAGAAAAGAACCAACACCTGTAATTTCTGTGTATATGCTGCACATGTGCACACCCCAAGGAACATGGCTGCAATGGTGCCCTTTGGAGAGACGTCCTTCTGAACAGAACCCACCTGTCAGGCCTGGAAAACATACTAGGAAACAAAATTAAGAACTAGATGGGATGGAACAAGCTGCCATTGGTCCACAGCAAGGTGGAGGGGGTCCTGGTGAGTCTCCTTTTGAAGAGTCATCAGTGGTAAACTTCAATAAAGTGAGTTCTCAGCCACACACTTCAGTCTACTTTATACCCAATTTCACCTTCCCCGGGGGTGAGGGAATGATGTTCGGGAAGATGCTTCCAGAATCTGGATCTCTCGCCTGGGCACCCTTGGACTGTGGATCTCTGCCAGAGGCAATTCTGAATGTCACAACTGGAGAGGGTACAGAGCATCTTCTGAATAAAGACTAGGCCTACAGTGAGAATGCAGTCACCCCCCAACAAAGTGACACAGCTCAGTGAGTCCATGGGACTGAGGCTGAGGAAGGCTGCTTAGATAGCAAAGTCAGAACTGGTGAGAGACACCAGGAAGCCCACCAGGTCTTGGCTGGACCCGGACCTTGCTACCCATCCTTGCAAGAACTTGGCATCTCTTAGCTGTGTTCGGCCACTCTCTCAGGTGAAGCTCCTTCTCAAGTGCCTTGGCTGTAAACTGCTCTTCTCTCTCTCTCTCTCTCTCTCTCTCTCTCTCTCTCTCTCTCTCTCTCTCTCTCTCTCTCTCTCCCCCCCCCTCCCTGCTTCGCCTGTCCACCCGACCCTGAAATGAGCAGCACCAAGATGACACCCTCACTTCTGAAACTGTGCAGTGTCCTCACATGCAGAGTTTTCATTTCCTTTCGGACACAGGAAGTGGACCCTCTCATGCTCTCCATTTCCATGGCCACAGGTAAAGCCCTTTTCTCCTTCCAGGGCAGCTATGAGTTTTGATGCAGCCTCTGATTCTCTGATTTCCGGAATGAGCTCCCAGTTTCTCTTTGGAGAGTCATCTCAAGCCCTCGCTCCCAGCTGGGGGTCTGGTATGAGTTAAGTGAGAAAGTCCTTAGCTGGTGGAGCTACTGTCAAGACCAAGAGACCTTTAGAAGGTGGGGCTTGATGGGTGGAAGTAGGTCACCTTTGATAATTGATGACCTGGCTTTTAGATCCAGCAGCAGAGTCCTGGTCTATGGCCATGTGAATAACTGATGCCATATGCTGCCACTGCCATGCCATCCTGCCACGATGAAATTTCAAAAAACCGTGAACCAAAATGTCCCTTTCATCTTGTTTTGATCAGTTATTTTGTGTGTCAAGAAATGTAGCTGTGATGGGTAATATTAACTTGATAAGCTCTAGACTCACGTAGGAGACAAGCCCTGGTATGACTATGAGGAATTGATTATCTGGATTAGGTTTACTGAGCTGGGTACACCCACACTAAAAGTAGACTGCATTGTTCACTGGGCTGGAGTCCTAGACTGCATAAGGAGACGATGAGCTGAGTACTACCATTCATTTCTCCTGCCTCCTGATTGTGGATTCAATGTGACCAGCTGCCCCAAAATCCTACAGCCTTGATGCCTCTGTCTTGATCAATTATAACCCCCAACTTTGACCTGAAATAAACCTTTTTTCTCTCTAGTTCTTTTGCCAGACTCTGTTCTTCACAGCAACAAGAAAAGGAACAAGAATTGTAGCTAATGCAGCATCTGGGTCAGGATTGGCCAATCTGGACATTGTCCTATTCTTTGGCTAAAGTGATTGGTTCACAAATAGGCACATGGCTTGAAATAGACCAGTGAATTAGCAGGAGGATTTGAGCTGTTTGAGAGTGAGGTTGACTGGGAGGCAACAGCTAGGGGATGGATCTGAGTTCTAATCCAGTGAAAGACAGCTGGATTCACCAGCACCCAGTGAACTACATTGTTTGAATGAAACCAGTTTGATCTGGGTTTCTGTCACTTGCCAACAAGTTCTCAAAAACCTAGAGCAATGGCCTCTTTTTGCCCCATATCTAGGCATATAGATGAAACCAGGCATAGTCCGACAACACAGAAGATTGCTCAGTTGTCTCAAGGGGGTCACTCTTTGTCTCTAAGGATGATTGTGGGGTGTGACCACCTAATTCCACAGATGTATGGGGTGGGGAAGGTTACACTGAAGCCAAAGCCACTCGCTCACCTAGGGCTTCTAGGGGGTCTTATTTCTGACACATTGACAACTACAGTAACTGCTTCCCAGGATTCTAGACACATATTATAGTTACATCTAAGAATCTGCCTAAGGGAACAAGATATGGTGGTACAGGCCTGTAATCCTGGTATTTAGGAGGTTAGAGAGAGGATCATAGCCAGCCTGGGCTACATGATAAATTCTAGTCCAGCCTGAGCTACCAGCATTGAGAAACCTTAACTCAAAAACCAAATAAACAGAGAGAATCTACAGAACAACCTAGAGGCTGTCTCATTTCATAGAGATAAAGCTGTGCAGAACAGGGAGAGGAGCCACTTGACCAAGGTCACACGCTGCCAGAGGAGCCGTGCCCGAGGCAAACAAGTGTCTTTATTGTTGCTGGGCTTTCTCTTGACCCGGACTTGTAGGAGAGTCACTGGTGACTTTTGTGGAGGAGGCCTTCCCTGCCCCCACTACACATTATGCCAGTACTTTTGACTCCTGACTCTGTTGTATGGTTCTCGTGTGTGTGTGTGTGTGTGTGTGTGTGTGTGTGTGTGTGTGTGTGTACTGTTGTCTTCACCCAAGCAGACACCTCTGGCCAGAGGTTAACTTTGGATGGCTTCTTTTATGATCAGCCACATTTTTTTGAGACGGGGACCTCTCACTGAGCCTGGATCTCAAGAGTCCATTCTACTAGACTGTTCCAGTAAGCTTCTGTGTGTCTCTGACCCCCAGCACTGGAGTGAGAGATGTTGATGGCCACAGGGATCCCGAACTCAGGTCCTCTTGCTTGCATTTTACCTCCAGCTCAGTTTCCCCTTATTCACCTTTTGGTGTGTTCACCTCGAACTCCAACCCCCCACACACCCTCCCAGCAGCCCAGGCTCTCATCTGTTTTGCTCTGGCCCTCAGATGCTGCTGAAAGAATGAAATTTCTCTTACAGGCTCTCGTGGCCTTTAAAGGTGCATGCCAGTGTGTATCATTTCCTTCTGTAAAAGAGGAACACTGAGAAGCTTAACTCGGGCTTTGACTGCTGCAGGCCTTCAGGCCACACTCAGGCGCAGACATCTGTCCGTCTGTCCTTCTATCTGTCTGAATGAGGACATGTAGAGCAGGAGCTCTGGTCAGTCCCTACCCCTTCCACTCTAAATGCCCTTCTTCAGGTAAACCCTTCCTTTCAATCAGCCACCTGCTGCCTCTCACCTCCAAGAACATCATGTGGGACAATACCAGATTAGAGGTTCCAAGGCAGCCTCGAGGCAGGGCTGCCTGGGAATGAATACATGGCAACAAACCATGGGGTGAGGGCAGCGGCTCCTCAAACAGAGTAAAGAATAAATGGGAATGAATGCGCAAGCGAAGGCTCACATACTAATTACCTCTGCTGACAGCCAGGCGCTCAGAAACGTGTGACTCACTCGGATGTTCTTAAATATACTGTGAAACACATACACCCACCTTCCACACACACACACACACACACACACACACACACACACACACACACACACACTGTCTACAGAAGAGCCAGAAGCCCCCAGCAGGTGGAAAAATGGTTTCCCCTACCACTCTAAGTCCTGGCTCCACAGAGTCTGTGGAGGACACTGTAGGACCTTATTTGTGTGAGCTGGACAAACACTGCTTCTCCTAGCCTGAGTCTTCCCCAAGCACTTCAGAGTCAGATCCCCCAGTTTCAGATCCTACCTTGGGGCTAGGGAGTAGTCTAGCATGCACACTGTCCAGCAGGTGGTGGGTCCTAATCCCAGCCCAGGGCACTTGCTAGCACACTCCAACTCTGAGCTGCTGACCTAACCTTTCTAGCTTCAGTTTCCTTAGTGGCAAAGTGAGGGTAAGAAGAGCACCCACGTCACGGGATTGTGGTGAGGGTGGAGGTAAACTATCGGAAGTGAGATGGTGCCATTCACCTGTAATCCTAGCGTTTGAGAAGCTAAGGCAGGAGGATCTCAAGCTTGAGCCCAGGCTCGAACAGGAGGTGGGGGCTGTGGAGTGGTCAAGTGGATAAAGTGTTTGCCACGCAAATGTGACAAGCAGAGTTCAGATCCCCAGCATTCAACGAAAAGTTGTGCTTCAGTATTGGCCAGCCTGTCATCCCAAGTGCCAGGAGGTGGAGATGGGTTACCTGGGGCAAGCTGCCTAGCTAGACTAGCTGAATTGGCATGTTCAGGGTTTAGTAAGTGACCCTGCCTCAATAAATAAAGTAACAAAAAAAATCTACAATACCCAGTGTCAACTTCTGGCCCTCCATATGTGCATACATCCCATTTGTACTCATAGCCATAAGCAAACATGAGTACACACACACACACACACACACACACACACACACACAGTGTAGGACACTAGTTAATGTAAAGAAATGTAAAAGATTGGTTAATGTTCCACTGTCTGCTGGGGTAAGTTCTGCCATGGATTTCCTAGGAGGGGCTGTTGCCATGGAGATGATGGTGAGGGGCTCTCCCATCTGTTTATTTATCACTGGTTTCTAGCCTCTCCCATCAGAAGCCACGGACAACAGGTCCTGGGGCCGTCAGGAAGGAGATGAGCCTTCCGATGGGAACAGGAGCCCTGAGTTTGAGCCTCACTGTCAAGATTGAACGCAGGCCAGTGACTCTGAAACCAGCCATGGCTAGTAGGTAGCCAGAGCCAAAGCTGCTGGAGACCACACACTGGGCCTTCTCCTGGGAGGTAGGATCCCCTCCCTCTGGTCCTACCATAGGAGTGGAAAAACAAAATGTCCCAAATTGCCCTGAAACCCATCTGACCAGGCTCAACCCTTGGCTACCAATAGGGTTCCAAAGAGACCATTCTTCCTGCTATGCCAGGCAGGCAGAATCTGAACCAGAGTATAGGTGGGGGCCCGGGTAGGGGGCAGGGCAAGTTTTCCCAGCCACAGTATACTTCGTGGTTGAGGACCCAACTGAATGAATACCTGCCACAGTTTACACTCTCCTCAGACCCCAAGGTCTCAACAGGAGGGCAGTCCAATAGAACTGTGTGACCTTGGTGTCCCTTAAGCTCCCTGAACCTCAGCCCTTAAGCTTCCTTCCTCTGTAAGGTGGAGTTAACTGGGCTACCAGCATGAGGTCCATGTGGAAAGCCCTTTGCACAGAGGGAGCAGGGGTGCTAGCTGGCTAAGAGGACACTCAAGAGTCCCATTGTCCTGCTGGGACCATGAAGGCAATGAGGACAAGCCACCTGGCTAGTGGCTTCACGGAATCTACAGACCAGATTAGGAATGCATTTTCCCCAGCTTCTGACCCCAGGGCCTTTGCACCCCACTGCACCCCAGTCCTGGCCCCATGTCTGGCAGAAGTCCAAGTTGGGACTGGAAGCCAGTCTCTCTTGAACCCCCCCCCCCCCAGCATCACACTCAGTCTTCCTCCCATGGAACCTGGGTGTGTATCCTGCTTGGCTAGTTTAAACCGTTACAAGGTTTCCTGACATTAAATTCTTTCCCAGACTCAAAATGTCTCTGCTTCCCTCTGATAGTTTTTTTTTTCAAGTTACAAAGTGTCATCATCTTCATTGCCTTCTGCCGACTAGACACTGGCCTCTTTGGGGCTCTCAACTTTACAAACCCCTTTTAGGTTAGTAACTTAGTACTGCAAGAACATCAGCTGTACGAGCCATGAATATGCAAAGCAGCTGTGGGGCCTGTAAATAAAAGCAATCATTTAAATGCAAATTGCAGCTTAGGCTGCCTGAACCTCAGTCTAGGAGCCTTCTCTTGGTGCAGTTCTGAGGCAAGAGCGTGACTAACTGGGGATCCCCAGCAAGCTCAATGTTAAAACAGAGGTCTTGGACCCCGGGTGGGTGCTCCCTAGGGTAGATAAGAACTGTCTAGAAGCAGGAGGTGGATCTTAAAAATTCCAAGCCACTCCTTCAATTAGCTCACGTGGCTCTCTGGGGCATAAAGCAGTACCCAAGGCTGGCTCCATAGCCCAGACTCCCTGCACCACAGCATCCCTTCAAGCAGAGAGAAGGGAGCTGCTGTCAGTCTGTCTCCTTCTGGAGGTCAACGAAGCTTTTACAATCACACCCTGGTGGCCTCCAGAACCTTCCAAGGGTTCAGTGGCCCCTAATGAAATAAATCCTAAATATCTTTCTATGGCTCCAAAGACCAAGATCTGTCCAGTGCCTCCTGTCCCCTTTCTCCTAGCCCCAAATCCACCCATGCACTCTGGCTACAATGACCTTTGTGTCCCTTTCCTCCGAGCTTATTTCCCATCTCCAACCTTCTCCAGCCTGGATGCCCTCCTCCCTCTCAAATCGCCCTCTCAGTGGAGACCCCCCTCTTGCTGGGTCCACTCAAAAGTGCCATTCCCCACAAGTCCTGGTCACTCTATTTTCCAGGCAGCCCTGTCCCAGCAGGTGTAGTACGAGGTGGTATTTGCTCCATTAGAGTTTCCTCATCTACTTCTCTTCACACTTCCGTGTCCCCTCCCCCACCAAATCTGGACCTTCTCATTTTATACAAGGTATTTCCTTAGTACTCGGTTACGTGTCCACCACATGAGTTGAAAACCAACAAATCAACAACACAGTAAAGATTAGAGTCTATCTTTATAAAGAAAGCCCTCTTCTTGGCTTTCTGGGCCCCAAACTTTAACTCCTTCCCATCCCATCTTCCCCTCTTCCCACCCAGCTTTTTAGACTTAGAAGGGATCAGGGAAACACTGTTCACAGCCCAGATAGAAAACTAGCCCGGAGGAGGGTTTCCAAACAACAGATGCCAATTTGCATTCTATTTACATTTCATTTGCATGCAGTTTAACTCCAAGTGCGGTTATTCCCAAAGCTCTGAGTGCCCAGCGAAGAAACTTAGGAAGTAACGTTCTCAGATGCTGTGTCTGCGGGGTATGCTTGGCCTCTTCTGCATTCTCTTTGTGGGCATCCCCGGAGCTTTCTGGACGCTGCTCAGGTGCCCCCACCCCAGCGCAGTCGGGCGGCCGATGCGGCGCGTGTGCTGGGGCCCCAGGCGGGGACGGTGGTGCCCGCCACACTCCCGGGGCCTTTGTCCCTCTTCCAAAGAGCCGCCCCCTTGGCGAACAGAAGAAGAAGCGGGGAACTGGCTAGGCCTGGGTCTGACGGAGCAAAAACAGGGGGGATGAACCCTCTGTTCTGGGGGTGTCCTATGGGGCAAGGTCGGTGGTGGGACGATCCAAAACTGTTTAATCAGCTACCTCCAGCCAAGGAGGGATTCAGGATCCTTGTCTGTGCTCATCTCTCCCACCGGGTCCATGAAATGTGTGGGGTCCTTTGGGGCTTCGAGCCCCAGTCCCCTAGAAAGAGGGGACGATGCGCTGGGTAGCCCTTACCCCTAGCCTGGCTGCTTCCTTCAGAGGCCCAAGTGCCCTCGCCTGGGATAGAAATTCTTCCCCTTCACCTTAAGCAGCAGCCCCTAGATTTCCAGCCCACGATTTGTCCCCCAGCTTCAGATTTCCTCCCTGTGGGGCCCACCCTCTCCCGCCTTTTTCCAAGAGTGCGTGGCCACTGCGGGTTGCAAGCTGGATCCCCCCCAGACCCTGCGGCAGGTGAGGTTTCACCTCTCCAAAGGCCGGCCCTTGCCCCAGGCCATGTCTGCGTAGTTCAGGACCAGCACCCTGGCTGCCCTCGCACCCCACCAATCGCCAGAACCTGCCTGCGACGTCCCTCACAGGGGTCACTAGCATAGGGTCGGATTCCCCTTTATCCCCAGATGCCTGTAGTCTGTCCTCACCCCGGACCATACCCAGAGCCTTGGCTTCTACCTGGTTCCTGGATTCTCCACCAGATAAAGGTTCTCAAACCCCTGCCCTCGGTCGGTCCTCTGCGGCTCCTCTCCCGCCGCACTGTGGCACCCCTCACTCGAACCCCACGGCTTCTCCTGCAGATGGACCCCGAGGAGGGAGAACAGAAAAAGCACGAGCCAGGATCCGCTCCGGATCTTCCCAAATCCACGGCGGGAAAAGTTTCTGGGGTCCCTGCGGCGCCCTCCCCGTGCCCGGGCTGGCTGATACTCACCGACCCTCGCGTCCCCGCAGCGCCGACGCTCCTGCTGGCCCTGGGCCCGAGTCACATCTCTGCAGCGCGCCCGCGGCCCCCGCTCCGCGCACGCCCGCCAGTCGAGCCCGCCTCACTGCATCGCCCTTCCAAGCTGCGGCCGCGCGAGGCGCCCCCTGGCCCGGCCCGCGCTGCAGCAGCCGCGGCCCCGCCCCTCCGATAGGCCCCGCCCCGCCAAGCCCCGCCCCGGCCGGGTCTGCGGCTCTGCTCAACCCAGGACCCGAGCCGCCACTGGCCAGCAAACCCCAGGCGCCAGGCTCGTTCAGAGCGCTAAGATGCCTTTCTCACTCAAACCTCCGGTGCCCCAAATTCGAGGACATCTCCTCTTCCCTATTAAGAGTCCAGACGCACAGTTGCTCAGATTGATCTGTTTGTAGAAACATCCTCAGCCACATACGACGCTCTATTCCCACGGGGCTCCTAGAGGGGCAGCAGGTCCTGGACTCAGACAAGGTCCCGCTACCTGCGTTCTAAAATCACCAGAGCCTCGCTGTGATGCACTTGAAGCAGAGCCCCGCTGAGCACATTCCCTGCGGTCTTCCACCCCGCTCCAGCCCGCCCTTTTCTCTTTAAGCACATTGAACCCAGCACGGGTATCTTTGGCTATCCCAAACGTGAACGTCACCGCGGTGACCTCCTCACGTTGGTCCGTGTGCGCGATCGCCACCATCTCTTAACACGTCATTCATATGGGCACACATCCGCCACTCTCTTGGGCTCACATACCCAGACTGGCTGTGCGCTGCACTGACGCTCAGGGCACAGATTCTGCAGGTGACCACAGCGCGGGCATCGGACATACATGCTGGAGGGGTCTAGGACATTCCTCACCTGGCTGTCTGAGGTCAACATTATCTAGGCTAGGCTTAGGGAGACTGCGCTTCGGCTTCCCCTCTAGCAAGCTGTCAGTCTCAGGTTGTCCCTCACCTTTTCTTAGTCTCTGAAAGTCCTTTTTATCTCTTTCTTCAAGTCGGTTTTCTCCGGGTCAGGCCACATAGAGAGCTTGGCTATGCGTCTCTGTGAAAAAAAAAATTTAAAGGACACATGTAAGGGACGTGCTCCTAGGACACAGCCCTTCCCCATGTTTGCGAAGGTGTCCCTGCGCCAGAAACAGGGCTTGGTACACAGTAGGCGTTCATTAAATGTTTTGCAGGACAAGGTCTTTCCAAAGCCAGTACTGGTCAGACTGAGGAAGTGGAACGTGGATGGGCACTGTCCCCTGGTGGTGGTTTGTGGAATTGACGTCGACCGCTTCCTAGGTCTTCAGGACCTCAACTGTATAACCCAGACTGTTTTAAAATGTGCCCACTGGTGTACACCTGGAACACATTGTAAAGCTGTCCGCATAAGCGTCTGGCCCTGGAAAGCCCTGCTCAGTGTTGGGTGAGAAACATCTGGCTCCATGTTCCAGTGGTCCAACTACTGCCATTTACAGGGTCAGACAGCATCCAAGAGGAGCTTCAATTCTTAGAGAGACTGCTGGGTCTGCAGGCTTGGAGAGAACAGCTCTGGGGGTACAGGGATCTCCCGAGGGTGACAACTCTCTAGCGAGTCACTAACTCATGTGCTCACATGCTCATCCCACTTCAGGCTGACCAAACAAATAAGAAACTCCCAAACCAAGTAGTTTCCCTGGTTCAACTTGTCACCTCAAAAATGATAAGGGCTGGGGGCTTCCCGGTGGCACTCACTCTGTGAGACTTTGTGAACTACTACCATTGTTCAGTTGAGCGTTGTTGGTAGTGGTTATATAAATGCACAGTGCATCTTATGCTCAAAAACATGCCTTGGGGGTTTGGAGCTATATCTTGATAGCAGAGTCCTTGCCTAGCATGTAGGGAAGCCATGGGCTTGATCCCCGACTATAAACCATGTGTGGTGGTGTACAGCTCTAGTCTCAGCTCCCAGGAGATGGAGGCAGGAGGGTCTGAAATTAAAAGTCATCCTTAGTTACATAGAGGCCAGTTATACTTGTCTGGGGTGTGGGGTGCAGGGGATCCATGTGTCATGTTCGTTCTTCTCCCATGTTCACCGCCATATCCTGCCCACGAAGAGGGACATGTCTCACCAAGTATTTGTTGAACAAAAGAATAATTAAATTCCAGCTTTGCTTTCCCATATAAGGCATGGCTATCTTGTGCCAGGTCTTTGAGCATGCTCTATATACTCCCAGATGAATTTGCTGCTCACGGCTATCTATCCCTGTGGACACTGGACTTCATTCATGACATTCCTGGAATTGTCTGTATCCGGAGTGTGACAAGCAAAGGCTTGGAAAGCGGGTTGGGGGCAGGTTTCCTAGAAGTCTAAGAGGGTGGTTGGGGCAGAGGCAGGACTCAAATCTGGTTGGCTACATCTCACTCCCTTGCAGGTGATATGTCTGGAAACACATTCCACAGACATGTGTCTTGAAGGTGGGGGTGAGGTCAGTTGCCTGAGAGATACTTTCAGTGCCTTTTGTGTTTGAATGAAAATAGAACATCCTCAGTAGGCTCATGTGCGTGTCCCCTTATCCATGGTGCTTGTTGGAGGAGGTTATGGAGCCTTAGAAGGTACATCCCTGATAGAGGATGATGTCACTAGGGGGCAGATCTGGAAGTTTATAGCCTTGCCCTGCTTCCAGTTTGTTCCACCTGCTTCCTGTTTGCAGCTGAGATGTGACCTCTCAGCTTCCTGCTCCTGGGACTAAGCCTTTCCCACCATCTAGTCCTCTGGAACAATCTACCAAACTCCTTTTTTTTTAAATGTTTCTTGGTCATGGTATTTTACCAAAGCAACAGAAAAGTAGCCAATTCGGTGTCCATCTAGTTGTTTTGGACACAGGACTTCAGTGTCTGCTAAGTACCTGAGTCTGTGCCAACCACTGATGGAGGCTCTTGGCCGGACAGGAAATCTTGCTCTAGGGCTACCACATCTTCGAAGGAGGCTAACTTGTTTCTACTGCAGGCTTGCAGGGAACCCTGTCTGGGTTAAAAGGACCCCAGGCTTTCCAGATGCTCCAACACTTGATTTTGGCCCTGGAGCAGAAATGGGCCAATTTCCCTTATGCAAATTTCCAGATTAAGTTTTGGAGTGAGCAACCAGGAACTCTGACAGTCAAACCTGAGATACATTGATGCTACTGTTCCTGTTTTGTACCCATGGCAGACATGACCAATTGATGTACTTTTTTGTGGCTTCTTTTGCCTTTGGTCTATGACTTTTGTTATCCCATTATGCATGAGATTTAGTTACTCCAGTAGGATGGCCCCAGAGATGTCTGCATGTGGCATCAACTTACTTTGGCTTTCCTGTATCAACTCTCATATGTCCACCTAATGGCTTGGAGTAGACTGACCATGGCCTTGTGACCATCTCCAAGGTGTCAGGAAACATTTAAATGACATAAAAATAGCTGTGGCTCAAGCAATAGGGATTTTAGTTAGCATAGAAGGAGTGGTGTGTGGGGCGATCTAAAAATTGTTTTATTGCTTTATAATATTAACACAGACTCTCTCCAGCCTCCCAGCTTGGCATTATCATGGTGGTAAAGATGCTGCTATAGCATCAAAATTTTACACAACAGTTTCTGTACTCGAGAATGATCGTGGTGGAAAGCTTTCCTTAGGAGCGTCCTTATTAAGCCAAAAGAAAATCACTCCTAGATCTGTCCTCACTGCTCCCACACTAGGATTCCCTTTCTATTTCCTTGATCATATGGGGATTACTCAACCTCCTGGGCATGCAAAGGAGTCTAGAGGAGAGCACCCTACACAAATGACTCTATTTTTCTGCTTTTCTGGGACAGGGTTTCTTGTAGCAAGGCTGGCTTTGTGCTCCCGATTTTCCTGCCTACCCCTCGGCCCTCAGAAGTGTCTTTGAGCTTCCGAGTATTACTGCCACTCAGAGAGAGCAAAGCAACCCAGGCTGGACAGCACATGGACCCCACCTTCATCCTCCATGGAAGGACTCCGTTGCAGTCTTCATGTCTTTGTCTGTCCCAGTAGATCTCAACTTTTAGCTTTTTGCCCCCCACCATGGAACCCTGCTGTGCCTCCCAAACAAAAGAAGCATTTGTCTCTGAAGGGGGCCTCAAGTCACTACCTCTGTATAAAACAAAGAGCTATTGGGGCTGTGGCTCATATCGGGGTTGTCTGTATATTGATTTAGAGCCAGGACTTCAGGTAGCCCAGGCTGGCCTTGAATTTGTTATGTGGCTGAGGATAACCTTCAACTCCAGGTCCTCCTGCCTTTACCTCCCTAGTGCTGGGACTGCAGAGATAAATCACCTGACCTAGGTTGTTTATTTATAGACCTCGGTAGGAATTTCAGAAGTCTCTGGACTGTCTGTGTGCATTCACTTATCACATTCACAGTAGTGTTGGCTTCAAGGTCAAGAGAAGCCAGGGGGGTAGGGGATGGCTGGCTTTGTCTAGGTACCTTGCACCATGACGTGCATTCAAATCACTGGGGGTCTCTGTTAAACACACACTAGGTTGATTGGCATGGACTGAGCTCTGAACTGGAGCCCTCATGTGGGCTGCTGGTACAATGACCACACTTGGAGTAGCAAGGCTAGAGGCCAACTGTTTTCAACACCAGGGATCTCCTGGTTTACAGGCCTGGGGAGATGTCATAGTGTATGAAGTTCTCGGTGTGCGAGCATAAGGACCTGCGTTCAGAGAAACACAGAAAGCTACATGGGGAGTGGGGTGCATGTGAAAGGACCAGATTACCAGTCTGTTGCTGGGAGCAGGAGGTGGAGACAAGAGGGGCCCTGGAAACTCTGCTGTCTGCAGCAGCAAAACAGAGACCCTATTTCAAACAAGGGAAAAGGCTAGAATGGATATCCAAGGTTGTCCTCAGACCTCCACACTCACTCCATGATGGGTGTATATGTGTGGGTGTACACACGCACACACAATACACACACATGCATGTGGGAGCCCTGCTGGGCTCACTAAAGAACTCAAAACCGAAACCAGAGACTTAGCTCGCTGGGGGT
>NW_022196904.1:107982309-108002728 GCF_008632895.1 Mastomys coucha
TTCACATGCACACACAGAGATTAATACTGATTATTTATATATCCAAACAAATAAAAGCAAGGATGTCTGGTTCTCCCTGGACCCATTTGAATCACTGGGGCTGCCCTTTAACCCCAGGTCAATGTCAAGATGGAATCGGCTGGGATTATTGCTCAGCCAGGTAAGAGAAACATCTGGGGACTTGTGGACTCACACTTCTGTGGCTGAGGAGACTTAAAGAAGGGATTTTGGCTCTCTGTGTCTCAGTCTCTGTTTCTGTATAGTGGGGCGATTTAAGGGTTTCCTATTCGAGAACCTCAGGAATAGGGGAAAGTAGATGTCTAGGGCTGTGAACCCCGCTAGGTCCAAGCAGGGTCTACCAGGGGCCACCATGGGAGGTGCGGGTCAAGGCAGCAGGTCTGATGTCACAGATTTCCTTACTAGTCCATCAGTGCCCAGGAATAGGCGATTACCACATGGAATGGTGGTAAAATCCCCGGGTTTGTTCCCACGCTTGCTTTTTCTCTGGCACAAGATAGTTTGCACAATGTGGCCTGGAGACCTTCCTGCGGTTGGGGCTGTTTCCCTCACAGCTCCAGGGCCGCCCTTTCCTTCCCAGCACCCTTCTCTTTGGAGTGGGTTCCAGCCACTCAGAACACCAGGACCCCCGCTGTCTTCTATCAAGGTGGACAGTTGTACCTGTCAGTCATGGCTTTGGGGCAGGAATTATAGTTGTTTTTCATTAAAAAAGGCTTGTGTTAACATGTGCTCTGCTTATTGCTCTCAAATGAACAAATTTTGAAATCTTCTTGGCTTTAATTTAAAGTAAGATAAATATTGGTTCTCTACCAATATTGCCTCCTCTGAATTCTTTCAAATGAAAACAATAGCTTCACCTTTCCTTCCCTCATTCCCTCCCTCCCTCTCCACTATCCACTTCCTCCCTTCTCCCCACCCCCTTGCCTTTTCCATCTTGTTATTCCTCCTCCTCCTTTGCCACTTCTCCCTCCCTCTCTTTCCTCTTCCCCCTTCCTTTCTCTCCTCCTCCTCCCTCTTCTCCCCACCCCTCCCTGCTCCGGTCTCTTCTTTCTTCTACCATGTTTCTGGCTGAAGGCTTGGCCCAGCCAACTGTGAAAGATTGCATGAGACAGGCCTAGCCGAGGTGGGAGCTTTGAGGTGGGGCTAGGAGCCTGAGGTGACTCAATTACATAAGGGTCCCCAGGGACAGGGG
This sequence comes from Mastomys coucha, assembly GCF_008632895.1. Lineage (NCBI taxonomy): Eukaryota > Metazoa > Chordata > Mammalia > Rodentia > Muridae > Mastomys > Mastomys coucha. The sequence goes on from NW_022196904.1 coordinate 107,983,520, forward strand.
ACAGTTATATAACGGGAACAGGAGGGCAAGGAGGGTGCAGTGAGTCAGGGCATGGGAAGGAGCTGGAGGGCTGAAAGAGGGACAGAGCAGAGGGCATGCCCATCACTGGCCAGACAGCTGCCTTGCAAGACAAAACTAAGATGGGCCCTAAGGGCCTTCCTCTGTCCCCCAACCCCCCGACAGATTTCACATTTTTCTCTTTAGGCCCCACTGGAGCATGGTGCTGGAAGGTGTCAGTATATTTTTACTTAACTCTAGCAGAGTTTCATGAACTCCTTTCTGTTGCTTGCAAGCAAGACTCTTGGCTACTGCAGGACTCTTTTCTGCCTAATACCAGAATGGATAGAGGGTCTGGCAGGTGCTTAAGACTTGCTGAGAGGTTAGGACACAATGACAGTTTCTTGTCTCAGCTAGTTCTACCCAAAGATTACCTGGAGGGCAAGAAGCATGGTGGCTGCCAGCAGAAAAATGATGTTCAGGGAGTCAATCAACCAACACTGCCTAGGCACTGTGCTAGGTGCCAGGGATGCTGCTGAAAACAATATATTTGTGGTACTCACCTAGTACTTCCTCTAGTTTGCTGGGTCTGGACTCATGGAGTGTGTGTGTGTGGGGAATTGTCCCATTGGGCCGTGATCAGTGGTGAGTTTGTGGATTGTCCCCTTGGGCTGGGATCAGGGGTGAGCTTGTGGATTGTCCCATGGGGCCATGATCAGTGGTGAGTTTGTGGATTGTCCCATTGGGCCACGATCAGTGGTGAGCTTGTGGATTGTCCCATGGGGCCACGATCCGTGGTGAGTTTGTGGATTATCCCATTGGGTTGTGATAGTAGTGAGTTTGTGGATTATCCCATTGGGCCACAATCAGTGGTGAGTTTGTGGATTGTCCCTTTGGGCCACGATCAGTGGTGAGCTTGTGGCTACTTGTGGGTTGTGGGAAGAGTATGGGTGTCACTTCCACAAAAGTAGTGGAAGAACATTGAGGGGGCAGCGGGGGTGGGAGTGTTCTAGTGTTTGCTTGCCAGGAGACAAGATGGTGGCTTCCCTGCCTGCACTGGGAGTGTTTGCCAGATCTGGATGTAGCTGAGGATGGCCTTGAACTTTTGATCCCTCTGCTTCCACCTTCTGGGTACTGGCATTAATGAGGGTGCCTCTATGGACAGTTTATGTGGTGCTGAGAACTGAACCCCAGAAGCACCTGCCCATCTCCCATGCTTTCTTACATAGCCTACCTCTACCACCACACACTTTTTTCCCTCATTTTGAGACAGGGTTTTGCTATGTAGCTATGGGTGGCCTGAATTACTGTGCTTCATGCCTGGCCTCCAAAGTGCTAAGATTATAGGTGTGTGTCACCATGCCTGGCTAGTACTCCAAACCTTTACATACAGCTTAAATTTTTCTGGAGACCAGGCCATCTCTCCTGGTAAGAGACAGAATAATGTCCTTGACTGTCCCTGTGGACATGGGCCCAGACCTGGGATTTCCCTATGGTCACTGGAATGCTGTGTACCTTCCATGGTTGAACCTTAGCTCTTCCTACATCTTCTGCTTCCACAAGTTCAAAACACTACCTCTTGGGACCCAGACGTTGTGTTAAAAAACCAATGTCACGTGCAGAGGTCACATAGAGAAGAACTGAAGAGTTATGGCCAACAGCTCCACGAAGTATGTGACTTTTGTCAGTATGTCTGAGCCAGTGGACACCCAGGAACCTGAACCTTTAGTGAGTGCAATTCCTGCTGATGCAAAGCAGAAGAGCCTGCTGGGCCCTGCCAGCCCTGAGAACCAGGAGGCTCAAGAAGACTTAGCTGTTATTTTGACCCTAGCTGGGAAGTCCTTGGTTGCCTCACAGTATGAACCAAAACATCGCCCTGTTTGGGGACGCCATCTTTCTTGTATTCAACTCTCTCCTTACTACTGTTGTGGTTGTTACTATAATTACAAGTGGCATTCATTCTACAAGACAATAGAGCTCATTATGACATTCTCACAGATTCTGATCTCATGCTTTGCTCTACCTGGGGGCTGATGTCTTAGAAGTCCCAGTCTGTAATTGAAGGCCTGGAGGGTTCTGGAGAGTTCCTGGTTGGTTCTCAGCCTGTGTGGGAAGACCATCTGTGAAGGAATGGAGCAGCAACAGGGTAGATGGACTTGCCCACGGTAGTGGGAGCGAAGGCAAGCAGGCAAAAAGCAGTTTCCTTCTTCCTTGTCCTCCATCTCTGCTGCCATCGGAAGGTGCCACTCACAGTTAGGGTGACTCTATTTCAGACAATCTGATCAAGAACATCTATCAGCAGGGTGGTAGTGGCGCACACCTTTAATCCCAGCACTTGGGAGGCAGAGGCAGGCGGATTTCTGAGTTCGAGGCCAGCCTGGTCTACAGAGTGAGTTCCAGGACAGCCAGGGCTACACAGAGAAACCCTGTCTCAAAAAATCGAAAAAAAAAAAAAAAAAAAAAAGAACATCTATATCATTGGCGTGCACACCAGCGTATGCTTTCATTGATTCCAGATGCAGTCAAAGTGACAGCTAAAATGTTTTTCTTCCCGTAAAATAAGGACATAGTACCAGGACAATTAGTTATAAACCAGTAAATGGCTTTACATGAGATGTGGAATTTGCCTTAGTCTGAGTCAATAAATTCCTGTTCATAACTCTTCTCACCTCAGGCATTTTGTCATAGCAACCTGAAAGGGACAAGATAAAGAGACTAGAATTCCTCCAAGTGCAGACTTTAGTAAAACCAGGGTCTAGCTTTGGGTCAGGTTGGTTTTCTCTCTCTCTTTTTTTTTCTTAATCATTTTATTTGTTTACATTTCCAAATGATATCCTCCTTCCAGGTTATCCTTCCAATACTTCCTTATCCCACCCTTTTCCCCTCCCCTTTACCTCTATGAGGGTGTCCTTCTACCCACTCACTCACTCTTGACTTACCTCTCTAGTATCCTCCTACACTGGGGCATCAAGCCTCCACAGGACCAAGGGTCTCCACTCCCATTGATGTCAGATAAGGCCATCCTCTGCTACATATGTATCTGGAGCCATGGATCTCTCTGTGCGTACTCTTAGGTTGGTGGTTTAGTCCCTGGGAGCTCTGAGTGGTCCAGTTAGTTGTTATTGTTCTTCATATGGGGTTACAATCCCCTTCAGCTCCTTCAGTCCTTCCCCTAAATCTTCCATTGTGGTCCCCAGGCTTAGTCCGCTGGTTGGCTGTATCTGCATCTGTATTGGTCAGGTGCTAGTAGAACCTCTCAGGGAACAGCCTTACCAGGCTCTTGTCAGCAAGTACTTCTTGGTATCAGCAATAGTGTCAGGGTTTGGTGTCTGCAGATGGGATGGATCCCTAGGTAAGGTGGTCTCTGGATGGCCCTTCCTTCAGTCTCTGTTCCATTTTTTTTTGCCCCAGGAACATTTCTGGGTTAAAAAATTTGAGATGCATGGTGGCCCCATCCCTCAACTGGTGGTCTCTACAGGTTGTATCTCCCCTTTCGGCTAAAGTCATCACCATTGGGTCCTAGGACCCTCTCACTTCTCTGGGGTCTGGGACTTTCTAGTGGCTATCCCCAGTTCCCCATCCCCCACTGCTACATGTTTCTATTGAATTTCCTGACTCTCTGTACTTCTCTCCTGTCCCTTCTGATCCAGCTCCTCTTTTTTCCTCCCCCTCCTCTCTCCTTTCCAGGCCCCTTCCTCTCTCTGCCTCCTGTAATTATTTTGTTGCCTGTTCTATGTGGGACTGAAGCAACCACGCTTTGGTCTTCCTTCTTGTTAAGCTTCATATGGTCTGTGAGTTGTACTATGGGTATTTCAAGCTTTTTGCCTAATATCCACTTATCAGTGAGTACATAACATGTGTGTTCTTTTGTGTCTGGATTACCTTGCTCTGGATGATATTTTCTAGTGCCACTCATTTACCTGTGAAATTCATGAAGTCATTGTTTTAAAGCATTCAAACACATGAGTCTATGAGGGCCAAACCTATTCAAACAACCACATTCCACTCCCTGGCTCCCGCTCCCGTGCACTTTGTAGCCATAACATAATATAAAGATGCATTTACTCCAACTTCAGCAATCTCAACAATGTTTAAAAGTTTAAAGTCTTTTCTGAGATTCATGCCATCTTTTAACTGTATTCCCCTATAAAATCAAAATCAAATAGCAGATTAACTGTACTCCCCTATGAAATCAAAATCAAATAGCAGATTACATACTTCCAACATCACAGGATATACATTACCATTCCAAAACATCACAGCAAGGAAACATTAGACCAAAGAAGATCAAAAACCAGCTGGGCAAACTCCAAACTCTGCGTCTCCATGTCTGATGATGTACAATTCCTTAGAGCTTTTTGATTGTAACACGATTCTTTCTCTTGGGCTGGTTCCACTCCCTGTTAGCAACTTTCCTTGGCAGGTTTCTCATGGCTCTGGCATCTCTAACATCTTGGGGTATCCAAGGCAATTTCAATTTAGCAGCTTCTTGTTCTAGTGTCTGGGATCCACACATGATCTTCTGGGCTCCTCCAAAGGGCTTGGGTCACTTCTCCAGCTTTGCCCTCTGCAGTACTCTAGGCTTTGGTTGACTCCACTCCACTGCTGCTGCTGTTCTTGGTTATCATCCCATGGTACTGGCATCTCCAATAGAGATAGGCTGGAGATGCAATGAGGCTTCACCAAGAGCCTCTTATAGGCTCTCTCTTTTTTAAAAAAATGGCTTTTAAAAAAAGATTTATTTATTTATTTTATGTATATGAATATACCATTACTCTCTTCAGACACACCAGAAGAGGGCATCATATCCCATTCAGATGGTTGTGAACCATGTGGTTGCAGGAAATTGAACTCAGGACCTCTGGAAGAGCAGTCAGTGCTTTTAACCACTGAGCCATCTCTCCAGCCCGTAGACTCTCTTCATGGTGTCAATCCTCTACTTCTTTTCATGACCCCTTCAGTTCTAGACCTTCAACTGCCACTGAGGCTATACCTTCACCAATGACTTTTCCTGGCTTCTCACAGTGTCAAGCCTCAGCTGCTCTCCATGACCCCTTTATGCCTCCAAAACCAGTACCAGCTGGGTGATTCTTACCCATTACCAAGTACAGCTGCAGCATGAGGTACAACCTTGGCTATCTCTAGAACACAGCTTCTTGGTGCTCTCAGAAAACATTTCCCAGAAGATTTCACTTCAGTGATGCTGACCTCTTCCTAATCATTGCTAATTTCTTAGATCCAGATAACCAGTACTAATTGTCCCAGTAGTTCTTTCTGTTCTGGATTCTAAAGCCAGAGTCACGTGGCTGAAGCTGCCAAGTTCTGCTGCTTGCTGGGGCTGGAACATGCTCCCGTTGCTCTATTACATCTTTCACTGCCCAAGCTTGGCTGTCCTGGAACTTGCTCTGTAAACTGACCTTGTACTCAAAGATCTGCATGCCTCTGTCTCCTGAGTGCTGGGATTAAAGGTGTGTAACACCACGCCTAGACCTAAGCTTTTCTTTTCCTCATCTTTTCTTTAATTCCTATTTAGTATAGATCTTTTTAAGTTCTGGATTGTAGTTCATTCCAGATACAGTTAAGTTGACAACTGAAAATAGCCATCAGAATCCATCCCTTGTTAATTTTATACACAATCATATCTCCATATGTCCACATGAAAACAATGATCAGGTCATAATAACACCTAACATGATATAACTATCCCTTGTTCAACTCTAAACTCATAGACAATAAACTTAGCTGGGTGGGATCTTGTCCCGAGGTTACTACCCCTTAATTCCCTTTAATATCCTTGAACACAGGATTTAGCTCAATTTCAATTCCTGGTGCCCCTTTACTCTTTGAACCATGTATTTTGTATTTTTCTTTTCTCAGTTTGCTATGCTTGATCAAAATGCTCTTTACAAGAATGAACCACATGACAGAGTCTATGCTAGGATATTTTGAGACTTTCTTTGTTAATGCAATTAATCTGAATCTCTTTACCTTAGCCTCAGGCAAACATTTCAGACAAAGGCAAAAATAAGACACATTCTTCACCAAAATATCACAAAGAATGATCTCTAAACAATGCACTAAAATTATTCTCCTCTGAAACCTCTTAAGCCAAATTCCCACAATTCAAATCAACCTCAGTACAACCATCTTCTATGTTCCCACTAGTATGGCCCATTAAGCCCACTTAAAGCATTCTACTCCTTTTCTAATCCAAACTCCCAAATTCACATTCCTTCAAACAAAACCATGGTCAGGCCTATCACAGCAACACCCTAGTCCCTGGTACTATCTTCTGTCTTAGTTAGGGTCTCCATTGCTGTGAAGAGATACCATGACCAAGGCAAATCTTTCATAAAGGACATTTTTACTTGGGTCTGGCTTTACTTGGTTTTAGGGGTTTAGTCTATTATTGTCATAGCAGGAAGCATGGCAACATCTGGGAAGACATGATGCTAGAGGAGCTCAGAATTCTCCATCTTGATCAAAAGACAGCCAGGAGGAGTCTCTTTCTCAAGCAGTCAGGAGGGGCCTGGAATTCTACACTCGGCTGAGTTTATGCATAGAGACCACAAATCCCATCCCCACAGTGACACACTTACTTCAATAAGGCTACAACTCCCAATAATGGCACTCCCCATGGGTCAAGCATTCAAACACATGAGTCTGTGAGGACCAAACTTATTCAAACTACCACAGTGACCAAGAGAAACTTGGAAACTCTCAGGTTACAATTCTTCACTAAGGGAAATCAAGGTAGGAACTCAAGGCAGGGACTTGGAGGCAGGAATTGAAGCAGAGACCATGGAGGAGTGCTGCTTACTGGCTTATTCTCCATGGTTTGCTCAGACTGCTTTCTTATACAACCCAGGACCAGCAGCCCAGGAATGGCACTGCCCATAGTGATCCCACATGAATCATTGATCAAGAAAATGAACTATAGGCTTGCGCACAGGCCAATCTAATGGAAGCATCTTCTCAACTGAGGTTTCTTCTTCTTAGATGACTCGCTAGCTTGTGTCAAGATGACACAAAGTTAGGCAGCACAACATTCTTGTTCTCTGGGATACATGCTGGGTGTGGATGGCAGTCCTCTATTACCTCTAGCAGAAGGAAGCTCTTCTAGTAGAAGGGAGACTACCTGTGTCTCTGGGGAGGACAGTGAACTCTCCTTTGCCTCTTTAGGAGGTGTTGTTCTCCAGCACAGGGGTAAAGAGATTTGAGGCAAGCAGATGGATGTGGGAGGTCATGGGACTGACCCCATGTCCCCTGTTCTCATGACATAGTCTTATGAAAGAGAACAGTTTGGATGCAGTTTCTGCATTAGTTACTTTTCCTGTCACTGGGATCAAAACCTGACAAAAGCAACTTAAGAAAAGAAGGGGTTGAGTAGTGATTGGAAGGGCTGCAGTCCATCATGGTGAGGAGTTCTGAGGGCAGGGGTGCCAGGCACCAGGTCACATTGCATCTGCAGTCAGAAAACAGAGATGGATACTGGCGCTCATTCATTTTTCTCCTTTTTATTCAGCCCAGGAACTCAGATCGTTTGGTCATCCTTAGTGTGGAACCTCTTTGGAAACACTGGGCGATCAGAGATGAGTCCAGGTATGGGTGAGTTTGGGCTATGGCCAAATGCCATAGATAAGAGCAGCCTCAAGACTGCATTCTTAGTGCCTTGCAGACAGCTTCCTTCTTATGGCATGAGGGAGGGGAGAGGGAGAGGGAGAGGGAGAGGGAGAGGGAGAGGGAGGAACACACAGAGAAAGAAAGTGTACATTCTGACACTTCTTGTTTGTGTGTGGTATGTGTGGTGCACATGCGTATGTGCCCCATGTGTGTGCACCTGAGCTTGTGCATATGGAGGTGATAGGTCAATAGGTTGAGTGTCTTCTACTCTCTTTACTCTCTCATTAAGCCTGAAGCTTACTGACTGGCCATGAGTCCAAGGGGTTTTCCAGTCTCTGATGGCCTTTCAGTGGGATTATAAATGTGCCGGTGCACTTGGTCCGTGTTGGGATCCAAACTCAGCAAGTTGACTTGCAAAGCCAACATTTTATCCACTGAGCACCACAGCCCCCTTGTCATCTTCTTGAGAAAGCAGTTGTTCCATTATTGGGGCACAGACTCAGTCTCATGTAAATTCTATTCTCCAAAGGTCCCACAGCCTCATGCCATGATATGGATAGCTAGAACTTTAACATAAATCTGAGAGAAACAGGCATTCGTAGACATGAAATGGATTTCTGAGTGATGCAGAAGGTAAAGAGTGTGGACTCAAGGAGAAGCAGAAGGTCTGACGCTGAAATCCTGGGCCATTTGGTCTGCAATGGAGGGCCAGGTGCTGGTCTCACAAGGTGGCCACTTGGCGATGGACTCTGAGCTGGTAGTGGACTCACAGAGAGCTGGTGGGCAGCCTTTCCTGGATCCAGACATGCATAGAAGAAGGCAATGGAGAAGCTAGCTTTGTTGCCGGGCTGAGCTCATGCTGGGCAGAGGGCTGTGCTGGGTGACAGCAGACCTAGACACCACTACTCCCTTGCATCAGAAGTGGTGGGCAGTGGGCATTCCTCTTGGTCAGGAATTCACTACTTCTCTCCTCCAGAATTTTCTTCCAGCTCTCCTGCCCTTGGCTGGGTCTTCTGGCCTCTATGGTTTACTTGAGGGCAGATCATCTCAAGACTCTTCTACCCCAGCCCCTGAAGGCAAGAGCGCTGCCTCCTCCCTCAGTCTGCAGGCTCCCTTGCTAAGCTCAACATGAGGACCCCAAAGGGGCCAGATGGGTGCTCTAGACTGTAATGGCATGCAGTTCTGTTTTAGTTGGCCTATTTCTCCACTTGGCACCCATCTTCTGGCTCCCTAGGGACATACCAATCCTGTTGCCACACCCAGCCTGTCCCTTAGTCCAGATGCCAGCCCCTGGCTACTGGGTAGAGGCCCTGGAGTGAGCAGCCTCCGTTTAGTGTGGCCTTTCGGCTCCACTTCTAGCTTTGTCTGTGTAGTAAATTGGAATCAGCTAAACTCCCTTCTCTCTCTCACAGCACTTCCCAGAATCCCCACTTGGGGGCGACATTTCCCTGTATGTGGATTGTCTGGTTCAAACTTCATCTTACCCTCTCCCTCTCCCTCTCCTTCTCTCCCTCCCTCTTTCTCTTTCATTCTATACCTCTAGCCTGTTTTGCTCTTGGTATTTGTGCTTCAGATTTGATATAGACAAATAGATGAGACAGAGAGGAAGAAGTCAAACACTTTGGAGCCAACGGCACAGGGTCTGAGACATGATGAGGACATTTTCTTGATGATGATGACGACAACGATGATGACTTTACTATTTGTAAAGAATCATGGGTCTTACTAGGATATTGATGTATACAGTGTCTCTTAATTGTGCTCCCCATTCTGACCCCTCATCCTTATACCCAAGCAGAACCACTTCCACTATGTCTTTAAATCATGTGACATTTGTCTTTCTGCACTTGGCTTAGTCACATAACATGGTCTCCATTTTCAGCAACTGACGAAATTGCAGTCAAAACTCCACTGTGTATCTGTACCACATTTTATCTGTCCATTCAGCTGTTGATTGACACTTACCTGGATCTGAGAGGACTGGAGCTATAACAGGCACCCAAATGTAGGAGGCTATGGAGGACATCAGAGGGCTGTTTGACTTTGACTTTCTGTTTCCCTTTGCCAGTTTGATAGGCAGGCAATTGCCTCTTGTTCAACATCCTAGCCTCCAGGTCCTGTGAGTACACTGTGAGAAGGACTCTGCAGAAGGCAAAGTAAAGGTCTTGGCACAGGAGCAGTGGCTAGAGGTTAAGAGCACTTCAGTTCCCAGCATCCAAGCGGTCGTTCACCACTGTCTGTGATTCCAGTTCCAGGGGACACCAGGCACACCCGTGGTCCACAGACATGCATGTAATCGAAACACCCATATATAAAGTAAGATAGAATAAAAGTTTTGAGCTGGGGTCATGATCCTGGCTTATGTGGGTGGACGATTGGGGTTATTACATAGGGAAGACAAGTGGGGAGGGAGAGAGATGTGGTCAGGGCTGGCATCTGCCTGGAAGGAGACTATGGGATTCCAGACATGCAACCTCAAAACATGGCCCCATTGGCATTTGAGAAGCAGAAGGAGCAGGAAGGTCTCCTTGTCACCCAGAGAAGGTCACCCTTGAGGTGCAGCTCCTGGCTGCCCTCATGCTTGAAGACAACCAAGAAGATATCGTCTAAAAAGGGTCTGAACACAGAGAAGGCTAGTCCTCAGCCCAGAAGACACAAGGTCTCTCTGTCCCTTGGGGTCTTCACTTATAAGGCTGTTGTACCACATAAAATCTACTGCAAATTTTCACACATGTCCCCCATCGATGTGTCTTTTGTTGTGGGAGCCTGTATGCATTATTTTTTTTTCATTCTTGTGACTGACAGAAGCAACTTAAAGGAGTGTGCTAGTCAGGGCTCCCAGAGAACTCATAGTTACTGCTCTGCTGCTGTAACAGGATACCATGACCCAAGCCAACAGACAGACAGAGGAAGTTTGTTGGGCTTACACTAACAGAGTGGAAGGCCATAATGTCACAAGGTAGATGGCTAGAGCAGTAAGCTGCATGGTTGCGTTCTGTCACACAGGAAGCCAAGAGAGTGAACAGAAAGTAGGGCAAGCTTAAAATCTCTGAAAGTCTTCCCCCAGTAACACATTTCCTCCAGCAAGGCTTCACACCTGTAAGGTCCCCAAACTTCCTCAAGCCAACTGGGGACATTCCTGTGGTTCCAAGATGGGGAGCATGAGTCTATTGGGGGACATTTCTTATTTGGACCACTATAGAAACAGATTCAGTAATATCTCTCTCTTTCTCTCTCTCTCTGCTATAAAGGGATATCTAATAGAGAGGCTTACATAACTGGTAGTCCAATAATGGCTGTCTATTTGCTGTCCACGAAGCCCAGAAGTCCTAGTCTAGCTCTGAAGGCCTGGATGGTTCTGTAGAGTGTCTGCTGAGTCCACGCTGAGAGGTCACCAAATGATGATGACATCACCAAACGATGGTGGAGGCACACACACACACACACACACACTCTTTCAGAAATAACAGGGCTCAAGTGTGTGTGTGCCCATTGCCTTCATCCTATTTCCTTCTGCCTGGGCTGCCAGCCTCTTGGAAGGAAGAGTTCACACTCAGTGAGCTTTTCTTCCCCAGTCATTGTCCCACATGCCAAGCATCTCTGGAAAGCCTGGATATCCTTTAATTCAATCAAGTTGAAAAGCAAGGCCAACCATTACAAGAAGATCAGTGTTAGCTCATGTTCCAGAAGATTTGTCCATAGTCACTTATCTCTGTGCCTCTGGGCCCTGAGTGAGTCAGGGCATCATGGTGGTTGGAGTATGTGGGGGAGTAGGCTGTCTACCTCAAGGTAGACAGAAGCAAAGAGAGAGGGAGGGACTGGGGACCAGGAACAACCTTTAGATGGACTCATCTCTAGGCTGGGCCTTATTCCTTTCAAAGGTTTTTTGGGAGAATACCTCCTGTCTCATTTAGCTTGTGGCTGCCTCTCTTTGGTGCCTTCCTTCTTGTTTACATCGTCTTTTCCCCTATGGCTTTCTGTGTCCTCTCATGTCTCTCTTGAGTGTGTTGTATTGCATATACCTGTTAGTTTAGATGTATATGCATGTACATGTGTTGGGGTCAGAGGTCATGTGTTCTCCATTTGGCTTTGGAGACTAAACCTGAAGCTCATAGAATTGGTTAGAATGGCTGGCCAATGAGCTTCAAGGATCCTCATGCCCCCATGGGTAAGAACTGGGTGACAGGCACAGACCACTGTACCTGGCTTTTTACATGGATGCTGGAGATCTGGATTCAGGTCCTAATGCTTGCTTGGCATGCACATTACCCACTGAGTCATCTCCCCAGCCTTCTTTCCAGACCCTTTAGGACACCAGCCATTGGAGGTAGAGCCTGTCAGTCACATGTCTCCCAGGGAAGAGTCACCACAAGGACTGTAGTGTCCTTAGCAAGGTACTCTAGCAATGACACCACCGATCCTATGTGATCTGGATCCATATGGTCTATGGGGGTCTATTGTTGACAGAAATGTCACCATGCAGTACCAGATGATTACATCTGCCAAGATCCCATTTCCAAAAGACAACATTCTGAAGTAGATAACTCTCAGGGGATGCTAACTAGGCAGCCTGTCGTCAGCATGTATATATCCTCTCTTCATTCCTGGAGGTAGACAAGAAGGTGTTTTCATCTTTATCTTACAGGGGAAACAGTGGCTTAGAGACCCTTACCTTAGACCTTGTCCAAACTATCCATTTAACAAACAATGGCTGGGTGTGGGGACCCTGGTCCCCAGTGCTCAGGAGCAAGAGGTAAGATGGTTGTGAGACCAAGGCCAAGGTGGGCTACATGGTGAGACCCCTTCTCAAAAACAGAGCAGAACAACTCTTTTGAAACATGTAACAAACAAATACCAGCAACAAGTGACAGCTGAAATCCAGAATAGAGTGAGTGAGAAACCCAGAACAGAGTAAGTGATGGCTGAAATCTAGAATAGAGTCAGTGACAGCTGATATCCAGAATGGGGCAAGTGACAGCTGAAATCCAGAATAGAGTGAGTGAGAAACCCAGAACAGAGTAAGTGACAGCTGAAATCTAGAATAGAGTCAGTGACAGCTGATATCCAGAATGGGGCAAGTGACAGCTGAAATCCAGAACAGAGCGAGTGAGAGATGAAATCCAGAACAGAGTAAGTGACAGCTGAAATCCAGAATAGAGTGAGTGACAGCTGAAATCCAGAATAGAGTGAGTGACAGCTGAAATCCAGAATAGAGTGACAGTGTAAGAATGAGCAAACAGGGACACCTCATAAAAATACCACGGAGCAAGGAGTGTCTATTAAGCCTAAAGACAGAGCTTCAGAAGGGTTTACAGAGCAAACATCAGTCCCCAGGAGATGCCCTAGTTGTGGGGAGTAATGCTTGGTTCCAGGAAACGTCCCCAGTAAGGGGTGGATTTCCCCCACCCCTCCTACGTGCAATTGGTATCTCCTCCTCTGGGGCACAGAGGTCATGGAAACAAAAGACAATGTGCTCCACCAATGAGAGATAACCAACTCATGCTGTAAACCTATGTACTAGGAAGGTATAAAAAGTGTGTGTGCTTTTGTTGCTGGTCGTCCCCTTTGCTCTGAATGCAGGACGACCCCAGTATACTGGTTCAATAAAGACCTCATGCAAATTGCAGCAATCTCCCTCCCTGATTCTTTGAGAATGGGACACCCACACCAAATTTAACAACAGCTGAAATCCAGAATAGAATGACAGCTGGAGTCCAGAATAGAGTGAGTACCAGCTAAAATCCAGAATAGAGTGAGTGACAGCTGAAATCCAGAATAAAGTGAGTTACAGCTGAAATCCAGAATAGAGTGACAGCTGAAATCCAGAATAGAATGACAGCTGAAATCCAGAATAGAGTGACAGCTGAAGACCAGAATAGAGTAACAGCTGAAATCCAGAATAGAGTGAGTTACAGCTGAAGTCCAGAATAGAGTAACAGCTGAAATCCAGAATAGAAGGCCCCAGACCATAACAGAGTCTGTATTACCCCAGAGGGATAGAACTTTATGGAGGAAAACAGCTCAGGATGAAGAGTGCTGGGGTCACCCTGTGGCAGAGGGTGTCTGCAGGAGCTGGGGCACAGCTTAGCTTAGCTTGCATGGGACCCTTGGCTCTATATGCAGCCATAAAATAATAAAATGAAGAAAACATAAAACAAATAACAAAATAAGGTGCAATGGGATTTACGAGAAGGACACATGAGTTGAGGCTGGTTACCAGTGACACAGCCCTATGGGAGGACATCTGTGGAACAGCCTCAGGCAGAAAACAGCCCAGCTAGGTGCAGCTTACAACTAAGTTTTTACATGCTCTACCTATGTTCTGCCTGTTTGCTGCCTCCTCTCTCTTCTAGGCCTTGTTGACTTTTGCAATTCTTTTTAAAAATTTTTTATTTTTTATTTTTATTAAATGTTTTCTTTATTTACAACATCTCTTATTCTTTGAGGGACTATGTCCCTATCCTGCTTGGCCTGAGATGTGGCCCTAGGTTGAGGGGAGAATCAATCTCTGGTGTGCCTGTAGTGCAGTGTAGTGGCCACAGGGTGGCAGTGTTGCTGTCACCTCATGCCATGTCCTTGAAAGTTTGGGAATTTGGGGCTCCTAGAGAGCAGAGGTGAGGGAGGGGGAGGGAGAGGAAGAGGGAGGGAGAGAGAGAGAAACAGAGAAAGAGACATAGAGAGAGACAGAGACAGACACAGACACAGAGAGACAGAGGCAGAGAGAGAAAGAGACAGAGAGAAAGAGACAGAGAGAGACAGAGAAAGAGAGAGACAGAGAAAGAGACACAGAAAGAGACAGAGACAGATACAGACACAGAGAGAAAGAGAGACAGACAGAGAGACAGAGAGAGACAGAGAGACAGAGAGACAGAGAGACAGAGACAGAGACAGAGAGAGACACAGAAAGAGACACAGAAAGAGACAGACACAGACACAGACACAGAGAGACAGAGAGAGAAAGAGAGAGAGAGAGAGAGAGAGAGAGAGAGAGAGAGAGAGAGAGAGAGAGAGAGAGAGAGAGAGAGAGAGAGAGAGAGAGAGAGAGAGAGAGAGAGAACATCTTCGTGGGTTTGGATCTAGCTGGCAGGGTTAGGAGGGTGGGATCACAGTGAGTATTCCCTCTCAAAGAGGGCCAGCAGGTGGCCTGAGACTACAGTGCTGAGTGGTGCCAGGAGTTTCTGTCCCCTTTACCACCTCTCTGCCTTGGGAGCAGGTGGAGTCATTGGTGAGGGCACGGGGAGGATGTGAGAGGAGCTAAGAGCACTGGATCAAGAGTCTGAAGACAGTTTGAAAGTGGGGTCAGGAGGACGGTCTGTGCTTGGGACTGGGGTAGAAAAAGCTCAGTGTTTTCACCTATGAAATGGGAACACCCTCTTGGCTCTCGGGGTCAGCAGAAATGCTGGACTCTTTCCAAACCATCAGCTCAGTGAGGTCACCTCCCGTTCCCATGTCATCTTGGCTTCAGCTCTGTAAGTTTAATGACTGAAGCCCAGAGAAGACAAGAACCTTGGATGTAAAATGGGGTTTGAGCCTCACTAGTCCGCAGTGTTAGAATTCAGCAACAGAGACTCTGGCTTCAAGAGCCTTGAGCTTAAATCCCTCTTTTCTTTTCTTTTTAAAAATTGAGACTTAATTCACTTGCTCTGAAGTTGGCAGTTTTTGTAGGGTGGGGTGGGTAGGAGACTGCTAGGTAAAGTGCCTGCCACACAAGCTTTAGGACCTGAGGTCAGATCCCCAGCACCACATAAAAAATGGACTCAGTAGTGATGTCAGTGACCAGGCTAGGGGACATGGGTAGAGACAGGTGGATCCCTGGAGCTCATTGGTCAGCTAACTTTACAAATCGGTGAGGTTCAGGCTTAGTATGTGCCCATGCCTAAACATGTGTACACATGGTAACATAACACACACATACATACACAGAAATATAGATAGATGATTGAGATAGACAGACAGACAGACAGATCAAGCAGCCACTCCTCCTTATGCACAAGCAGCCAGCCATTCCCCATTTCCTTCTGTCCTCCAGCCCATGGCAATCACCTCTTAGTTTTCTATCTCTTCAGATTCACCTTTTCTGGATATTTCATATGAATTCAGCCACAGCAGTTTTTACGACTGGCCTCATTTTCTGAGCGCACCTTTCTGGTGCACTAAGTAGTGCAGCCTGTTGATACTTTATTCGTTTGATGGCTGCATTCTGCTTCCCTGTGTGTCTTGTGACATTTACTTATCCCCTGATGATGGACATAAGGGTTTTTCCCATGTGTGATTGTTGTTACTAATACCACAGGGAACATTCCAGTATGTGCCTGTGTGCAGTTATATATTCCTGTTTTTTGTATACTTATCTGAGAGTGGAACTACTGGGGCAGAGAACACTCAGGATTCTTCTGGGGGAACTGACAGCAATCCCACAGCCTCTGCTCTGCCTCATGTCTCTAAGCCTCAGTTTATCTCTTTGTAAAATGAGGATCATTATAAAGTCAGCCTTGTTGGGTTCTTAGGATGGGAACAAGGTCACAGAGGCTAACCTCTCTGCGGCATCCCTGGCACTACGTCAAGCTCTTAATAAATGCTCGTTCTTACTCATATTTACCTACATGTTTACTTATTTATGAGAAGAATGCAGCCCAAAATACACGCAGTGCTCACCGGGAAGAGCAACAATAAAAATAGGCTCAGAAAATCGATGGGGATGTAAGTAGCAGGTTCTGGAGTCCAGGCATGGACTCTGTCAGTGTCCACGCAGCAAGCGCTTCTGTGCCAGCCCCGCTGACTCACCCCGAGTTTGAGGGAGTAGAGAGAAGGTGAGAGGCTCAGCAGGTTCCTGGGGGTGTTGGCTCCCAGCAGCAGCGCTCCCCACTTTACCACCTTTGTTTTTAGTTTGTTCCTGAGGTAGATGATCTGAGGATGTGGATAGTAGGTATGGCTGGGGGTGGAGGGCCCTGGAGGGAATTTCTGATTGCCCTATGTGTTCTTGGGTGTTATTTCCCATCCTCTCAGCTCTGTCTTCCCCTTCCCTTCCTCCTCCTTCCACATTCCCTCTCCTTTCCCTTTTCTTTCTTCCTCCATTGCCTTTCCTTTTACAGGTCTCATGTAGCCTGAGCTAGCCTCAAACTTGCTATGTAGCTGAGGCTGGACCTGGACTTCTGATCCTTCTACCCCCAACTCCAAGCATTGGATTTTCAGATGTGCCCCCACACCTCTCCTTGGCCATTTTCTGAATACTAGCTAGTTAGACAAGTCACTTCTGTCAATGTGTAATCTGCAAACTGTCATGTGTTAAGTCTGTGGCTAGGGCTGTACCCGTCACCTCATGTGTGTTGTGCTTTGGAGATGGCGTAAGTGTGTCCTTACCATGTTAACGTGCTGACTTTGATCCCTATCGTGAAGTAAGACGAGAGTAGAAATCTAAGCTGACTTCCTTAGTCACCTTTTCATTGCTGTGACCAAGCACCCAACAGGGGCAACTCAAGGGAGGGGCTGTTTTTGCTCAGGGTTTCAGGATGGTTTAGTTTGTCCCTGTGGGGAAGGTGTTTGAAGTGACCCAGCTGCAGGGGAGCAGGCAGCCCAGGTTGGAAACAGGGTGGGTGTAACCTTTAAAACTTCACCCTTCATGCCTGCTTCCTCGGACTGAGCCTTCTAAAGTGCTTCACAAACTGGGGACCCACTGTCAAAAGCAGGCCCTTGTAGGGACATTTCCTAGTCAAACCACACTGCTGATTACAGGAAGTGATCAGGCTTAGATAATGTCATAGGTTAGGGTTCATAACTCAGTACTAATGGTGTGTGCTTGGTGGTAGGGGCACATGATGCTTAGACAACTTGGGACTCTGCCAACACAAGGCTGCCACCACAGCGTGAGTGGAAACCAGTTGGTCAGCCTGTAACAGCGCGCCACTATTGCACTAGTAAATGTGTGTGGCCTTCAGGATGGTATTGGAGCATTCAGGGTCCATTATTGGGTAAGGTCCTGTGATAGCTTTTCTCCCTCAGCAACTTGAATATCACCTTCCAGCACTGTGAAAGCTAGCCAGCATGGAGAGAGCTTATAGATCAGGCTAGCCAGCATGGAGGGAGTTTATAGATCAGGCTAGCCAGCATGGAGGGAGTTTATAGATCAGGCTAGCCAGCATGGAGGGAGCTTATAGGTCAGGCTAGCCAGCATGGAGGGAGCATATAGATCAGGCTAGCCAGCATGGAGGGAGCTTATAGATCAGGCTAGCAAACACGGAGGGAGCTTATAGATCAGTTCCAGCTTAAGTTATGTGTGTTCTACAACTGAAGTATATGGTGTCTTCAGCAATATAATCATACCATCTAGTTCTGGAAGAAATCCATTATTTTTCATGTTAACAAAATAATAAATTAAAAAATAAACTAAAAGTGGGCTAGAAAGATGGCTCAACTGTTAAGGGCACTTGATGATCTAGGAGAAAACCAGAATTTGGTTCCCAGCATCCACATTGGGTGGCTCACAACTACCTGTGACTCCAGAGGGTCTGACAGCCTCTTCTATCCTCTTTGGGCATCTGCACATGAATGCACACACATACACAGGTTAACAAAATTAAAATAGATCTAAAACCAATAAAAAAGAACTAAAACAGAACCCAAGTGCTGGTGTTTTAATTCTACTCTTTGTGGTGGTGGGGATCAAACCCAGGGCTTTGTGTATGCCAAGCAGATGTTGTCCAGCTGAGCTACACCCTCATCACTACAAGCCTGTTTTCATTAGCATGTATTAATTCCACAAAGCAGTGGTTTCTCTCTCTCTCTCTCTCTCTCTCTCTCTCTCTCTCTCTTCCTCCCTCCCTCTCTGCCCCCCCCCTCTGTGTGTGTGTGTGTGTGTGCATGTGTGTAGCCAGAGGTCAAAATTGGGTATGTTTCTCAATTACTTAATTAAAGTTTTTAAAAAAATTTTCCACATAATAAAGTTTTTCTACATTTATTATTATTTAAAGGTGATAAATTTACTTATTGTGTGTAAAGAAAGTAAATAGACATGGAAGGCAGAGGTCAGAACTTGCAGATTTTTACTCTTTTCAACGTTCAGGTCTTGGGGATTGAACTCAAGTCAACCTTGGCATCTAGTGCCGTTACCTGCTAAGGCATCTCACCCTCCATTTTGATTTTTATAGAGGATCTCTCTCTGAATCATCAGCCCACTGATTTGTCTAGCCTTTCTGGCCACAAGGCTTCTGTCTCTGCCTCCTGGGTGCTGGGATTAAGGTACATGCCATGTCTTTCTTACTGATTGATTTGTTGACTGATTGATTGATTGATTTAAAATGTGAGTGCTGGAGATATGAACTCACTCAGTTCCCCATAGTTTTTGGAGCCATCACCCCAGAATCATGGTGTCTCATGAGATGGGCTTTGCCTGAATTTGTGCTGTTTTAGGCAATGCTGTGGGACACAGGGTTGGCAGGCTAAGCCTCTGTATGCAAGTGACACAGTATCAGCTGGGAGAGTTCCCAGGAGTGAGTCAGCAGCTGAGGTATTAACAGTGTATGTGCAGTTCCCACAGGCACTACCTAAATCCCCAGGTGGGGCTGTTGATGTGTCTCCTCACGAGCTTGCTCA
>NW_022196904.1:108003130-108004535 GCF_008632895.1 Mastomys coucha
GTCCACCGAACAGTGCATGGCATGGGCCTTTCTTCTCTCGTTGCCACCTAAGCAATACAGTGTGACAGTTATTTCCATAGTGACTGCAGTTTTAGAAGGTATTAGAAATCATCTAGAGAAGAGGGGGATGTTTGCCTGTATGGCTACATGCAAACACTGAAGCAATTTGGGCAGTCTGGTGACCTCGGGGTTCAGATGTGGTGTGCACCTTCCTGTTCTGTTGTCTCAAAATTTACAGCAGCTGAACAGATGCCACTTGACACTCCTACTATGTGCCCATTTGCTGCCTGACAGATGTCATGCATGGCTACTCTGAGCTTGTAGTAGCTGCTTCTCAAACCTGTCCCTCTATTACTCAAAGTTTTCTTTGTCTCTTAGCATTTAATCATTTTGCCTGGTTAATTCTTTATAACATTTTCCAGCTCAAATTACTGTTGTGACTTGTGTCTCCAGAGTGGTCCCTAACTGGTACAACATTTAATAAATGTTGTGTTCTCCATGGAAATTAATTTAGAGGGCTAACTGCAGGCAACCCTACTGCCTAACCACACACACACATCTCAGCAATAACCACGCAGAACTGCAAGCTCACAACACTTCCGAGTTATTTGGGTTGATCTGGGGATTTGGTTTGGGTTTGGTTTGGTTTTGGTCATTTTGTAATGAGGATTCTCTTCGTTTGGAGAAACAGTCTGTGTAGCCCAGACTGGCCTCAAACTCACTCGTAATCCTCCAGTTTCAGCTTCCCAAGTGTTAGGATTTCAAGCCTGGCTTACAACTCCCCTTTCTGATCTACATATACTTTAATCCCAGTTCTGGTGAAGCTGATGCAGAAGAACCCCTGGGGCCCACTGGCCCCCTCCCCCAAGTCTAGCCCACTGGTGAGTTCCAAGTTCTTTAAGATTTCTGTCTCACTCAACAGGAGTGAAATGCCCAACAGTGGGGAGGAGGAACTTGAAGAATCCACCTCCAGTAGATAGGGCCTCAAATAGAGGTCCACGGTCAAAATTTCTAACCCAGAATTGTTCCTGTTTAAAAGAACTGCATGGACAAAAATGGAGAAAGGACTGACAGAAAGGAGGTCCAGTGACCAGCCCAACTTGGGATTCATTTTATAGGGAGGTACCAAGGCCTGACACTGCTATTGATGCTATGGTGTGCTTACAGACAGAAGCCTAGCTAGCATGGCGGTCCTCCGAGAGGCCCAACCAGCAGCTGACTGAGATAAACACAGATACTTACACTCAACTACTGGACTGAAGTTGGGGACCCCTGTGGTTGGATTAGGGGAAGGATGGAAGAAGCTAAAGAGGAGGACGACCCCATAGGAAGACCAAGAGGCTCAAGTAACCCGGACCCCTGGGAACTCCCAAACACTGAGCCACCAAATAGACAACACAAGCTG
>NW_022196904.1:108006214-108008461 GCF_008632895.1 Mastomys coucha
TGAGCAAGCTCGTGAGGAGACACATCAACAGCCCCACCTGGGGATTTAGGTAGTGCCTGTGGGAACTGGGTGGTGTCTGTGGAAACTGCACATACATTGTTAATACCTGAGCCTGATTCACATCCTCAGTACCTACACAATACACTGGATGTGGTGGTCCAAGCCTGTGGTCCTAGAACTGGGGAAGGCGACACAGGAAAGCCGGTTCAGTGAGAGACCCACGATCAAAAATTAAAGAGGAGACTGACAGAAGGAGGCACCCATGTGCACGTTCACACAGTGTGTCCACTTATAATATGAGCGTAAGTGAGTATGTACTCACGCATACAAGCCACAACAAAGAAACGGTAAAGGAAGAGGCCTGGGGATGCCGCTCAGTGCTAGAGCAGGTGAGTCTCTTAGTTGAGTGCCATCTGCTGTAGAGAAAGGGCTCTGGCCACCTTCCAGTGCCCAGTTCTACAGCCTAGCTGCCCTCCGTTCAGCAGGGCAAGCCTGACGTCCTGGTTCCAGCTGGTTGGAGTTCTCACAGGGCGTTCACTGTTGGCAGGTTCCTCACTCCACCCCGAGCCCCCGTGGGACTGAGGCGGCAGTTTCCTAGCCACCTTGTTATCTGTGGCCACCCCTGTTCCATGTCGCATCTTTAAGCCAAGTCTTTGTCTTCAATTTCCACTGGTTCAAAGTCTTTTAGAGACGGATTTAAAGGTTTGATGTGGTTAGGCCAAGCTCGCTCACATAATCTCACTTCCTTAAGAATGGATGCCCTATGTTTAACCCCACCACGGGGTGGGAATTAATTGGTTACAGGTCTAGGGTTTTACAGAGAGTGCATACCTGGGGCTTGGAGTGTGTGGGGTGCCTGGAGGCCATTTAACTTGGATTTAGACTGTGGTTCAGTGCACCAGGGCTGGTGAGCCGAAAATAATCCAGTGTACTGCTACCGAGGCTCCTCAAGAAACCTTTCGCTGGGGCTGGTGACCTTCTGGAGACGCCCTTGCAGGCTGCCGTGCTTTGGGGGAGAGAAGCGGGAAGAGCAGCCCCTGCCCTTCGCGGTGTCCCTCTAGCGCCCTCTACAGGAGTCCCCAAGCATTGTACCATTTGTCTTGGAAACTCCTACAGGGTGCAGCTCCAGCATCCAGCTGGCAGAGGGCAGAGTGAGATTCTAGACAATTTTCCCAGTTCTCAGCATTGCGCTGAGACACTGGAAGAAAAGTTGGCATTACTGTTATCCAGGTACTGCCGCTAGCCTCAGATGGCCATTTAAGTTCAAGTGAGTTAAGATTATATAACTCTGAAAATCCTGAGCTCAGGAGGGTGAAGTGGCTCAGTGCCACTAAAGACGCTTGCCACCAATTCTGATGACCTGAGTTAGTTCCCTTGGGACTTGGAAGGAGAGAACCAGCTCCTGCAAGCCATCCTCCGACTTTCACACTCATGTGTACTACACACAAACAAATGAACAAACAAATACATGTATAAACAAATCTGAGCTCTGATTAGAGGTGCAAGCCTGTAACCGGAGCTGCTTGGGAGGCTGAGGCAGGAGGATCATACCCAGTTCAAGGGCAGCCTTGGGTAACTTATCAAGACTTATCTGAAGATGAAAAGTAAAAAGAGGGATGAAGCTGTAGTTCAGTGGTGGAGCACTTACCCACTCGAGAGTTCTGGGTTCAACCATGAGTACCAGAAAAACAAGACCCAGTGCTCTTGATCAGTGCTTACTATGGTATAAGTGCTCAATATGTGCATACAGCTCAAAGGTGCCCTGTTAGACAGTGAAGACCTGGAACATGGGCTTCTAGAAACTTCTATGGGGAAAGGAGAGATCTAAGTTCATTGGGCATCTGGGAGATTGTAAGTTGGTGACACTGGAGAGGGATGCAGACCCGTGGGAGGAGTTAACTGGCCTCATATAGCCCAGCCTGCCCTAGAACTCATAATCTCTCTTCCCAGCTTTCCAAGTGCTGAGATCACAGACCTGAGCTGTCACGACAGCCACAGTAGTTTTTAAGTAAAGATGTCTGGTTGAGGTTTTAGAAGGATTGCTCTGGGTGTTGTTGGAGACACCTTACAAGAGGGCAGAAAGAGAAGCAGGAGGAAGGGGCTGGGGAGGCTGGCTGGGTGGTTCTTGAGAGATGACATACAGGAGGCCTTTGCTGAGGGCCTGTGTTGGGGGGCTGTGCAGGGGAGCTGTGTTGAATGCCTGTGCTAGGGTCTGTGCTGGGGGTCTGTGTTGGGGTTCTGTGCTGG
>NW_022196904.1:108008678-108021872 GCF_008632895.1 Mastomys coucha
GGGGGCCTGTGCTGGGGGTCTGTGCTAGGGGTCTGTGTGTGTGTGTGTGTGTGTGTGTGTGTGTGGCTATTCTGGTGGTCTTTGTGTGGGGTCTGTTCTAAGGGTCTGTGCTGGGGGTCTGTGCTGGGCTGTGGTATCAAGGCTAGACTGATGCCACAGCTGGAGTTGTTGGATGGTGAAATGGACAGGGGCTGCTGACTAACAGGATAGGGAGGAATGTAGTGGCTGTTGAAGTGGCCCCAGTGACTTCTGCTGAATACAACTGGTTTGGAAGCAAACTTCAATACAGACCAGAGCAGAAAGACTTAGCTGTCCCTCTCATTCTAGAATCCTCTGTGAAAGAACGAAAGACGTGCATGCTTAAGTCTTTTTGTTTGTTTGTTTTCCGAGACAGGGTTTCTCTGTGTAGCCCTGGCTGTCCTGGAACTCACTCTGTAGACCAGGCTGGCCTCGAACTCAGAAATCTGCCTACCTCTGCCTCCCAAGTGCTGGGATTAAGGGCATGCGCCACCACTGCCCGGCAATACTAGGTTCTTAAAGCCAGGAGACAGTGTGGTCGTAGAGAGGTAATGAGGGAACTTAAGGCTTCAGTGGATAAACATTCTGGCTTCAGTGGAGACTGACTGGGCCATCAGAAGTTCTAGTGTAGCTACCAGTATGGCGACCAGCAGAGTCTTTAATAGGTTCATAGCTTTAGCATCACCCAAGGACATCATCATGGCCAAGAGGAGAGGGATAGGCAAGGGTGGGAAATAGTGCTTTTGTCTTTAGCATTGCTCCATGGGAGGACCCTTCTTTTCCTTTCACTTGTAGGAAGTTGTCAATCTCAGTGTCCCACTTTGCCTGCTGGCTGGAACAACCATTTATCTATCAACGTCTGGGCTCAGTAATTGGCCTACAGGTGGCTACTTACCCCGAACAGTACCAGTCATAGGACTTGTACATCCTGATTCAGCAAGAGATGGTTCTTTCTGGATTTCTTGGCAACTTCTGCACAACAAATGATCTCAAAACATAGAGGCTTAAGGAACACTAGTATTTTATTATCCTTCAGCTTCTGCAGGCCAGATTTTTAGACAGGGCATGTTGGGATGGGCTGTACCTGCTGTAGGGCATTTAGGCCCTTGGCTGAAGGACTGGGAAGCTGGGAATGGGGTTATCTACTTATTGGTTTTTGATGCTGGCTGTCAGCTGAGCCATGAGTGTCTCTAGTATCAAGTGGCAGCTGAGCTTCTGTCTAGTGTCTAATCACCTGCACCTGATAGGGAAACCAAGGCTCACTGGAGAGCCCTGGGCTGAATTTACAAGCTACTCTTGCCAGATGACATTCCCATGGACTCCCGAAGCTGACATGAATGGCTCGTATGGACTGTTTCCTGACCCCCCACACGAGGACAACCATAGCGGAAGCTCAGCCCAGAGAGATGTGAAAACCCAACCTTTCTGCTTTCATGTAAGTTTTAAGACTATGGAAGATCCGGAGTGTGGGGACAGAAGTCTTTTGTGACATCAAACAGGTTGTTAATGACCTTGACTTGGTCCCACGTGATGCTTTTAACTGCACAGATTTGGCCCAGGGAGGATGGAGTGGGCAGCTGGGTTTGAGGCCGGAGCAGGACATGAGTGAGGTTTTATAGATCCACATCTTTGGATGTTGTGAGCTCATCCTGGGGTTGAGGAGGCTGATGTGGTGGGGCAGAAGCGTGAGTGTGGCCAGACCCCAGCAGCATGAGAGCTGTCTTCTTGTTTGAGTTTGTTTGTGGCTCAAAAGCATTGGCGGATGGTAAAGCAGGGCTTGTGGCTTCTTCCTCAGGAACGTTCTCTCTAAACACCATCCTTTCAATCACTTGTTCAAGGTCTGTGTCTGTGGAGTGTAATTTGTTATGTAAACTGGAATGCATCGTGCATGGTGTGGGAACAGCAGGAGCACACAGTTTGTTGGACAGAAAGAGCTAGGTCACAGGGGAAGGAGGCTTGTGAAAGATGGGAGAAAAAGAAGTATGTGATGACTGGGGGATGGCTTAGCTGGTAAAGTGCTTGCCCTGTAAGCAGGAGGGGCTGAGTTTGGATCCCCAGCATGTAAAAACCTGAGAGTGTGTGCTCTTGTAACCCTAGTATAGAGGCAGGTAGACCCAAGAAACTCTCCAGCAAGTCTGCCTCACTGAAACAGTGAGCTCCAGGTTCAGCAAGAGACTGTCTCAAGGCAATATGGTGCAGAGTGATAGAACAGGACATACGATGCTCTCTCCACATGAGAGTGCGTGCGCGCGCACACACCCACACCCACACCCACTCACCACACACATACTTGAATGCACGTGCATACACCCCACTCACCCACCCACCCACACCATACAAATGGATGTGTGTGCATTCACACACACACACACACACACACACACACACACACACACAAACACACTCACCATACACATGCAGAGAAACAATCATCAAGGTGAAGCACAATTGAGGAGACATGTCATGTTGATCTCTGACCTTCACATACACATGCTTGTGCACCTGAACACACATGTGCATGAACACATACACATGTACCAATAAAAAGAAGGTTCATGAAAGTAAGAAGTTTGGAGAGAGGTATACACAAAGATGGAGTCTTCTACTTAGCCCTGGCTGCTGGCCCAGACCCTGTGCTCCTAGTGGTAGAACTTGGCCTCCTCACTGCTATAAATAGCACCATGTTCTCTCCCAGGGAAAACTCACTTGGGGAAAACTCTGTGAGGAGGTATGACTGCAACATCCAAAATGGCTCATGACTTTCTATTGGTATAAATTACACATAAGATAAAGAGTTACCCATACTGTGTTATGGTTATGGAATTGGAAATGGTTCTCATAGGTTTGTTTACCGATACCGGGGGGGCTTGGTTGGTAGCCAACAGGCTTTTGATGTGGGTTCTAGGGGCTTTGACCTAATCAGTAGATTAACCCTTTAATGGATTTATAATAGGATGGCATTATTAAGAGGTGGTGGAAAGTGGGAGGTTGGGCCCATCTGGAGGAAGTAGGGCACTAGGGATGTCTTTCTAGGGTGGATCTTGCCCATCTCTGCTTCCTGGCTGCTATGAGCGAACATCTCTGCTCTGCTCTGTGCCTGCCCCCATGATGCTCTGCCTTGTTCTAGCCCATGGTGATGGAGCCAACTGACCATAATGGAAGTCATGGGTTAAAATAAAACTTTCCTCCTTTAAATTGATTTTCTGTGTATTTATTTATCATGGTGGCAAGAGTCTGAGTGTCACAGCACACATCCTTGTGACAGCAGCTAGTTCAAGATTTGAAATTTTTTTTTCTGGCCAGGATATGTTATCTTTTTTTTTTGTCCTGCTGAAAGAAGAGCTTCATGCATGCTTTTTGGTTTCTTTATTTCAAGCCATGTCCTCTGGCTGACTACAAATTTAGGGGCATAAGAAAATATTACCTGACAGTTCTGGGGTTCAGAACCCTACAGCAGTTTTCTTTGAGCTAAAATGAAGGTGTCGTAGGTCAGTGTTCCCTGGGGTGAGGTCCAAGACAGAATCCATGTTCTTCCTTTTTTTAGTCTCTAGAGACTGTGGACTCCTTGGCTTGGGGTCCCTTCCCTATATAGCCAGTGATAACCCCCTCTGACTTTGCATCAGCCTGAACTCACTTTCCTACTCCTGTCTTTCATATTTGTGGACTACTGTGATTGGACCACATCCTCCATCCGGGTGACCAGGAGAACTGACTACGGTAGCCTGGCCTGTACATGTGCTCCATGATTTACAATAGAATAGCATTCTGGTAACACAACCTATAGTAAAGTGAAAACACAATAAGTTACAGATGTGTATTCATCTATTTAAGCTACTGAACATCAGAGCTGCTACTAGCTTACCTTAAATGTGATTCATCCTTGGACATTAGCCCACAATGGAGCAATGTCCTCTAATGCAAAGCTTGCACAACAGAAGAACTGTCTTATGTAATCTAATGCATATTGTACTTAAACACAAGGCTGTGCCGATATGGTTTCATACCACTGCTGAGCTGTTGCACTCTGGCACCATCTGTATCATCTGAGCACTAGTTAAGAGGGAAGCCTGCCTCCACTCTCTGTTTTCACTGCTGAGTGGTCAAGATTCCTGCAGAGGCGGGCGATGGTTGGAGGATATGTGGAGCCCAAGCAGAGCCTGACAGACAGCTCTGTCATTTCACAGTGCTCACTCACATTCTGTATGACTGTCCCTGGTGATGGGCAGTCAGGGGTGCTTTTGGCTGTAGGGAAATCCGAGTCTGACTCACAGTAGCTTCAACAACCTAAGAATTTAGGTACATAGTTCTGGAGGTAGATAGCTCTTCCCCTTAGCTTGGTTCCCTTCACTTTTTCTGATTACTTGTTGCCTCCTGGTTAGAAGATGGTTGCCTTTGTTCCTGGCGTTATGGTTATTTTCAAATGCAAAAAAGGTGGCTGGGAAGGATGGCAACAACTACATCTGTTTCATTTATTTATTCAGCTATCCATCATCAGAAATGTGAAACCTCTTTCAGAGTTACCTCTCCCAATAGAAATTTACCTACATAGTATGGTATCTTGGTCCTATGGACAGCGTACCTACAAAGGAGGCTAGGAAACTGAGTATTGGTTTCCATTCCTGTTTGGATGGAGGTTGTGAGGGAGGAAGTGGGGTGGGAAGAGAATTGAGCTATGCTGTTGTAATTGTCATGATGATGATGTTGTTCTTATTTCTTTGCCTGTTCATCTCTTTTACCTGTGGTCTCACAGACTAAAAGTGGAATCAAGTTTGAACTCAACGCATTTCATTGCAATATACTGCTCTCCTGACTTCTAGTCAGTGGTGATGATTTTGTTTATTGACTATAATTTTCACTGAGTAAAATATACAGATCTTAAAGATCAAGTTAGATTTTTAAAAAGCTGTTAGTGTGTGTGTGTGTGTGTGTGTGTGTGTGTGTATGCGACAGATGGATTTGTGCATGTGGGAATAGTGCCCATGGAGGACAGAAGAAGCACTTGGTCACTTGGAGCTGGAGTTACAAGTGGTTCTGAACCACCTTATGTGGAAAATGGGAACCAAACAAACCCAGGTCCACTGTGAGGCAGCAAGCTCTTCACTGCTGAGCCATCTCTCCAACCCCCTCAAGTTAGATTACTTTTTAATGAAGCAGAATTGGGTTTATTAAAAGACATTTTAAATATAAAATTTAAACTTGAGCATGAGGAGGAGGAGAGAGGTATTTAGGAAGGAGGCAGGGATACCAGGGAACACAGGTGTAGTCTTCTCTAAGAGACTTGCCCCACAGAGGTCATGTGACCAATGTAGATACCATGTACCCATCAACTATATTAAAATACACATTTTCACCAATCCAGAAAACTCTCCTGTGGACTTTACCACTCCCTCACTATTGCCCACCTCTGAGGCAAACACTGATTTCTATCACTGTGCCTTGTTTTACATTTTAAAAGAATGTCATGTAAATGAAATCATATATTATTTATGTTTCTGTTTTTGGCTAATTTTCCTTCACTATTAGGGTTCTGAGATTCACCCATATTTCTGCAGCATTCCTTAGTTTGTTTCATTTTATTGAGATGTAGTCCACTGAATGGATATACCACAGTCTGTTTATTCCTTTTGTCTGCTAATGATCATTGGTTGTCTCTCACGTTGGCTGTTGTGAACAAAGCTTCTGTAAAATGTGTTCAGGTCATTTTGTGACAGGTGCTTGATTCTATTGGATGTGGGTGTGAGAATAGAATTTCTTGGTCACGTGTTGGTCAGGATCTCCTTGGTCCCCTCTGGATGATGACTCCGCTTGAAGAAAGAAATATGGAGACAGCGGTGGGAGAGCCCAGGGAGGGGAAGGACTGCAGGAATAATGTCAGGTGTTGTCAAGATATCAGGGACATTGAAAGTTACACTGGCCCAAGTGACATGCCTGGAGCCAGTCCACTGGCTGAAGAGCAGTATCTCAGCTTTGGCCATCCTCACCATGTGGGAACAGGAGCTCAGTGCACCAAAGATTCTAACTTGAATCTGTTAGTTCCTAGTCATATCTTCCCACTGGAATCGGCTAGAAACTTTAACAATGTCTATATTTTTCCACCCTCTAAAAAAATTCTTGGCAGGCTGGAGAGATGGCTCAGCAGTTAAGAGCACTAACTGCTTTTCCAGAGGTCCTGAGTTCAATTCCCAGCAACCATATGGTAGCTCACAACCATCTGCAATGGGATCCGATGCCTTCTTCTGGTGTGTCTGAAGACAGCTACAGTGCACTCATATACAAATCAATCAATCAATCAATCTTTAAAAAACTTCTTGACAATCCCATCCATGTATGCACTCCATCATTTTTCCCCTCACTCCTGATGACCCCCTTCTTCCTAGGTGGTCTCCGTCCTCTTTTAGTTTCTGGGTGTGCTCATGATTGCAACAACCATGCTGGGTCGAGAGACAGCGTTTCACTGTATGTCTCTGTCCTCCAGCTCTTACAGTCTTCTGGGTTGTTCCCCAAGCATTGGCAGGGATGATCCAGGTGTCCCATGTAGGCCTCCTGATGACTTAACAGTCCCTAAGTCTCAGCACCGTGATCAGTTCTGAGTCTCTGCACTCACCATTGCCATTGCTAAAAGAAGCTTCTCTAACCAATGCTGAGAACAACACTAGCCTGTGGGTGTGAACATGAGCACTTAGACTTTATGCCCAATTAGCAAGACATTTTGGTAGATTCCTTCCTAGCAATAATGCCCCCACTTGGGTCCTACCCCTACCCCAGAGATTCTCAAGGAGAGACTCGGCAGGTAGGCTGAGTTTTGGGTGTTAATAGGCATTTCAGGTGATTGTGATGTACAGTGAGGGCTGAGACCCCAGCATGAAATCCAACCTCCACCCACCTGAATTTTTAAATGTGAATTCTCATCTGAAACCCCTGGGTAGGAATCCCTGAGTGGTGGCATTTCTGATAAACTCTCTTGTGGGTGTTGGTGCTGCTGAAATGTGGACCGCATGTGGAGCAACACTACTGAACTGTAAATATGGATTTTAACATGAGGGCTCCTCTAATTAGAAAGGAGCTCAGCATGTGCTAACAAATCTGCCTTTGGGACCTGTGTGTGTGCACACATATACTCATGTGCATGAGGAAGTTCAGAGGACAGGGTTCTTCATTAGCTGGCTAGCCTGTAAGCCCCAGGGACTCACTTGTCTTCACCTCTCCAGCATGGGGTAACAGGGGCACACCATCACTCCTGGCTTTAGAAAATAAGTATGTTCTAGGGAAATCAATCTCAGGCCCTCACACTTACGCAGCAAGCACTCTGCTGAAGGAGCCACCTCCCAGCTCTCCACGTGCCCTGTACTTTCTTAGGTAGGGCTCCTGTTACATTAACATGCAGGGCATCTTGAGATCTGAAACAAGATTCCCACGTGTATGCTTTCAGGGGCTCAGGGAGATCCTGTTGGTGGGGATGGCTGGGATGGACAGAGGTGGGCAGGCTGTCAGCTTGTTTGCGTTACAGTGCTTTGGAAGATGCTTCCAAGCTGTCTTCCCCACACTGCCCCAGGGCCATCTCACCAGTAATTGGCGTAACTGTTTTTTCTTGCAGATGAGAAGAGGCTAGACAAGGGCCAGACAGCTCCCCATCACACCCTGGCCCCCGGGAGCACACATCTCTCCTCTCCCTTTATCGGATCAAAGTCTTCCATCAAGCTGTCTGGTTCGGTCTTATTCAATTAAATTTTTTAATCCAATTTAACCCATGCATTCATCTTCTTTGAAATCTGAGAGACGACAGTATCCGCTAGGAACTCAGAGCAAATGGCTGAATTAGCTTTTAGAGAGGACTCAATGCAAGTGTCTCTATCCAGAGACCCACAGGCTCTTTGGAGGCAGCTGGATCCTGAAAGAAGCTGGGTGAGGGTGGGAGGGAGGAGAGGAGAGGCTTCTGCATGGTTTTCTGGGAGTCTTTGGAGGGGCACCCTAGAGTCTAAACCTGGAGTGTCAGCATCTGCTGTCAGATTCAGTTGGGGTGGGACTGAGCATTGTTCTGAACCTCCGTGCCTCAGTTTCCCCATCTACAAGACAAGGATGGTAACAACAGTATTTTTTTTTCACCTTCTAAGGCTGTAGAGAGGATTAAATTGACTCATTTTCTGTGGGATACAGCATTCTACCTGATGCATATTGACAGCTAGAGGTCAGGGGTAACAGGCTCTATAACACTGTTTGGTTAACTCAGTCCATCTACAGAGCTCCTAGCAACCGTGTCAAACTCACCTGGCTCAGTGGGAATCAAAGCCAGAAGCCTGGACGATGCCATCCATCCAACCCCACAGCAAATCAAACTCAACGAGCCCCTCCAGGTGATCGTCTCAGGGTTGTTTGATGAGCAGTATTGAGTTCTGTTGCTGGATGAAGAAACTGAAAGAGGAAGTTACAATAAAACTCGGAATCAGCCTCCCTTTACAGGAGAGAGCTGGCAAGGTGAACCTCGCCAAGGTCTCTGGCCTTTTCTTGAAGTAGTGAGCTTTCATCTTTTCTGTTGGTCTCAGACTTGACTGTGTCCCATCTGGTCTGCATCCAACCTAGCGATGTGACTGGGTATGTGAGAGTAACCGTGTAGAGAAGCATGACAAGGAGGCGGAGATCGTGGGACCTCCCAAGGTTCACTTGTCCTCAGACACTGCAGGCTTTCTCTCCTTTGCATGCTTGTGTATGTTTCCTAAAGAGGAAGTGATTATAATAATCAGGATGAGATAGTACTCATCCATACCGCACAAGGTGGTTTCAGGACTGAAAGGGTCACTTCCTGTGAAGAGCTGAGGGTGTCTGATAAAGATCGGTTAAGTCTTCATGACCAGGGCCAAACCTTAGGTGACATATGTGATGTTTTGCCACACTTGGACCTGGCCAGGCTCTTTCTGGTGAAGGGATTTACAGATTCCTCACTACAACCTCACTTCAGCTGCCCATGTATGTCTGGCTCCTCAGGGGATGCTTTGGGTAAGTGCAGTTGGGAGAAGGTTTCTTTTGAGGATGCACACCAGTCCCTTTAGCTTATTGAATACCTACTGTGTGCTGGGCGTGTGCCAACTGCATTAACTCATTTACTTTGAAACTGTGTTGTGTGTTAGGAACTCTCCCAAGCTTGTTTCTACAGAGAGATGAGGTTCTTGTGCAGGACTGCATCTGACTTGTGTCTGGGACTCCAGTTTATTCAGGTTCTGGGGTGTGTGTAGCCGAGTGAAAGGCTAACTTCACCTTGTTTTTGTTTTTGTTTTGTTTCGTTTTCCCCACCAGGATCATATGTATCCCAGACTGACCTCAAACTTGCTATGTGGCCAAGAGTAGCCTTGAACTTCTGCTCTTCCAGGCTCCACTTCTTGAATGCTGGATTACAGGCATGTGCCACAAGCCCACTTATTACTGATGGGGATCACTGTTGGCTCTGTGCATCCTAGGCAAACACTCTACCAATGGAACCATATCTCCAGTCCAGTTTGGGAATGGAACATGAGTTAAGTTCACCATCATATGAAGTGGAGAATGAGGCATTTTGAAGAGGACATTGTGATAGATGAGGAGTGAGGGCTGGAGAATCCTTTCAAGAAGCCAATGGGAGTACTGCGTTCCACTCTTCCTAAACCCTGAAGGGAAGCTGCACATAGAGATCCATAGTACCAGAGGCAAGGCTCATCCTGAACGATCTGACCAACTGTGAGCATGCCCAGAAGGTGATGATGTCATCTGTACCAGATGTGTGGCTTCAAGAAAGGTCACATGTGCTTGAATATCCCAGGCAGGTATGAGCAGGAGTAGTTTAGCTGGTTCCAAATGACTTTATGTGTGACCTTTATGTGTCCTTGTCCTTAGGAAGGGATTCTTTGTGAATGATTTGCTGGGTCTAAGTTTCTCTCTGCTGTGAGGGAGAGTGGGAAGGGCAGAGGATAAATGGGATTTAAATTTTGCTTAGTTTGGACAAGTTACTTGGAATCAATCCCCTTGCCTCAGTTTCTTTATATATGGGAATCAGTAGCCTCTACATCACTCTGTGTGTGTGTCTGTCTGTCTGTCTCTCTCTGTCTCTGTCTCTCTGTCTCTGTCTTCTCTGTATCTCTCTCTCTCTCTCTCTCTCTCTCTCTCTCACACACACACACACACACACACATACACACACACACACACACGTTATCTTACTTTTTCCTATTTCTGAGTTTGCTCTTCCCCAACCTCTAGCATGAGCTTGGTGTCTGATCATCACATTCCCTATTCTGAACAGTTACTCATCCCAGTAGAGTTCATGTAGGCCTTGCAGTGAGATAGCCTTCATGGTCTTGAGTCTTTTTAAAACTCTCAGTTGCCCTAGCTGCCTCATTTGTTGTGTTTTTATTGTTGTTTTCTTTTTGAGACAGGATCTCTGTGTAGCCTAGGATGTCTTGGAACTCACAAAGGTGTGCCTGCCTCTGCCTCCTTTGCTTGGATTAAATGCCTGTACCACTAGCTCCAGTCTTTATATGTCAAAAGAATCAGTAGCAACATGGGTCTCTGTGTGTCATGAGCCTCAAGGAGAAGAATGAACATAACACACTTGGCCATGGAAGTCCTTCATGTTGGCTTTATTTTTTTCTTACTCCTTCTGAACCCCCAATTTCTTGAAGCTAGTGCCCTGACTCTGGGCAGAAGGGACAAGATTGGTAAGGGTGGGTCTGGGAAGCCACCAAAGATTCTTTATCCTTTATCCTGTTGGCTATTGTACAGCACCAGGAGGCAGGTTGAACTTCTCAGATAACAGAAAAAGCCCGGAGTTCAAGATGTTTAGCAAAGGTGTCTGCCATGACAGGTGGCTCTATGACCACTGTTACTTTCCATCCCTAGATTATCCTTCTCTTACTCCCAGAGCATATCTGAAATTTCTGCTCTGGGGTCAAGTTTCAGTTGCCACTGCCCTGGAGAGGAGGAGGCTGCCTTTGTGGTTGGTGGATAAGGTTTATGCAGAGTCAAGCTTGGCCATGGTAAGGACAGAATGACATGGTTACCACCCCTAAGACAGAGCCAGTAGGCCATGGGCCTCCATTAGTGTTGATGTGGACATAAACCTCATTTGTATAATAACAATGTACATATTTCATGCTCCTCCTTCAAGGAATGTCCTCTCTGTCAAGGTTCATGACTCCATGATAATCAGAGACAACATGAGTCTGGGAGGCAAGGGTGTGTCTAATGTCCCAGTAAAATGATAGAACACTGCGAGCTTCAGGAGAGCTGTTATGGCTGTGAGAAAGAACTTTGAAAACATGAGTTCAAAAATACATAGTTTCTCAACTATGTAAAATATAAGGATTTAATACAAATTTTATAAGGAGCTTCACAGATCTAAAGGAACAGAGGCAGCTGTACTATGAGCTGGCTTTCACAAAGACACTAAGGAAGAAGATAAAGAGTTTTAGGGAGTGGTGATTGCTGGGCAAGATCTCACCCTGCTAAGTTTTTTTCTTTATTTTTACTAAAGGTAGGCAGATTTCTGAGTTCAAGGTCAGCCTGGGACCGGGGGAGTTTAGGTCCACACCCAAGCATGGTAAGAATGGTAATTTCAGATGGAGTCCCAGCCAGCTAGTTTATAGTCTGTGCTTTAAAAAGGTGGGCAGATCTCTGAATTCTGTTGCAATACTAAAAAAAAAAATGTGCTTTCTGTCTCTTAAGAACCAAGAGGCTGGGTTCTTGGAATGCTGATTTGTGGGATAATCTAAAGGGAACCTGGAGTAAATGACTGAATTGATATACAAAAGACCTGGCCTTGCTCTCTGAGCTAAGCTATTTGGAAGAGCTGTCAGGAGATAGATAGATAGATAGATAGATAGATAGATAGATAGATAGATAGATAGATAGATAATTTGTGAGAGAGAGTGTGTTTGAGAGAGTGTGTTTGTGAGAGTGTGTGTTTGTGTGTGTGTGTGTGTGTGTGAGAGAGAGAGAGAGAGAGAGAGAGAGAGAGAGAGAGAGAGAGAGAGAGAGAGAGAGAGAGAGAGAGAGAACACAATCTGGAAAGCTGTCTCAAGCAAACCATGATCAGCTTGTAACCCATGATTTGACTTCAAGTCATTTGTTTTGCCACTCCCAGACACTCCTTCCTCAGAATCTCTCTTCAAGCTGAGCCTCGTCTTGTCCTTGGCAGGTTTAGAGACTCTACTAAGCATCATATGAAATGGAACCCAGTAAACACAGACCCAGGCCCAAGTGTCAGTGATACCACCTGTAAGATACCTGTTCTTCAGGCTCATTTTAAGGTCATGTGACTCTAACTTACTGATGTCTGATACATCTACATCTGGAGCATTGGCTCTGAGAGTGAGTTTTCTGGTGTAAACTCCCTGAGTTCTCACAATAACCTGGAAGTTGGTCATAAGAGTATCTCATTGATAGCCAAGAAAAGTGTGGCACAGAGAAGCAAATATCATGTCCAAGATCACACAGCTAGGAAGTGTCAGAGTGGAGATCTGAATCCAGGTAGTCAGATCACTCAAGAGTACAAACCATTCACATTGACCTTTGCTGAGGTCTGAGAAGGAAGGGATGGGTTTCAGGAATGGGCTTGTGTCATTTCTCATTAAGTTGGCATTTACCATTTTGTCTGCCCATTACCCCTCTTTCTTTTGAGGACACTGCACCCTTACCCTCTTTCAGCTCCTCCTTTACTTTTATGGGCAGCTCTTCCACCTCTGCTATCATTTGAGGTTCTGACAGGGATCATCAATTCAGGTATTCCCTCCTGGCCATAGCTGATTGGCTTAAGAATGACCTCATATCTCCCACCTGGACCAATTGGAATACTTCCTTGGGATTCTTTTTTTCTTTTCTTCCTTATTCTTATTCTTTTTTTTTTTTTTTTTGGTTTTTGAGGCAAGATTTCTCTGTATAGCCCTGGCTGTCCTGGAACTTACTCTGTAGACCAGGCTGTAGACTCAGAAATCTGCCTGCCTCTGCCTACCAAGTGCTAGGATTAAAGGCGTGTGCCACCACTGCCTGGCCTCCTTGGGATTCTTTTTGAGCCAAATAAGAGATAGCATAGTAGCCTTCTTCTGAGGTAGAGATACGGAGGGTATGCCAAGAACAACAGGAGTGGATGAGGGGAGAGAGAGAGGGGGGAGAGAGGGGGGGAGAGAGGGAGAGAGAGGGTGAGAGAAGGAGAGG
>NW_022196904.1:108022085-108044658 GCF_008632895.1 Mastomys coucha
AGAGAGAGAGAGAGAGAGAGAGAGAGAGAGAGAGAATTTATATCCAGAATCCTATTATCCTTAGATACTACTCTGTCTTTCCTGAGAGACATGAGCCCTTGTATATGTGAGACCTCTTCTGATGTGACTTGAGTTCCTTCTGTTTGCTTCCACAACCTTTTTTGTATTCATTGTTCTGCATCTTGGTGTGAAGTTAATTTTAACCATTCTACTCAGGACTTGACTTCTTTCTTGACATAAGTACAATGTCTTTCAAAAATCTGGAAAGTTCTCATCCACTTACTTTCTGGAAAAAAAAACTAACTCTTCTCTTTGTTCTCATGTTTGAAATCTTTTTAGATTTTGGAGTATCTCATCTCTATCATCAATCCATCTATCTATCATATCTATCTATCTATCTATAGATCGATTGATTGATCTATCCATCCATCCATCTATGTATGTATGTATATTATGTATGCATGTTTGTCTGACTGTATGTATCTACCTATCCATACATTATCTATCTATCCATCCATTATCTATCTATCCATTCATTCATTATCTATCTATGTATCTATCTATCCATCCATTATCTACTGATTTATCTGTCACATTTTTGTGTGCGTGTGACATATATACATGTATGCCTTGAGCAGGTCCAGAGTCTAGAGGAGGACTTCGGTGTCTCCCTGTGAGGTTGCTGGAGATTTAAGGTACTCATGCTTTACTGAGCTATTTCTCCAGATCTACATTTCTGTCTCTTTATCTCTTGAAGCGGAGGGCTCCCAAGTTAAGGGACAGAAACAGACAGGTTAGTTGACACTCTTCACCTGCCTCACTTTCCTCATATCGCTATGCATTTCTGTCTTTGTAGCTATGGGTTTCTGCCCAGGAGGAGACATGCTTTGTATTTGCAGTTACCCCTGGACATCTGTGGAGTGTGTGGCACAGCAGATCCTTATGTTGTGGACTTGGGATCTGGGGCAATGGGGATGCTCAAAGTCCTCAGTTGGAGGGACCATCCTGCAATCCCATGGTGTCCTGAAACTCACTGTACAACCTCAAAACCACAGTAATCCTCTCGTGTCACCCTCTTGAGTGCTGAGATTATAGGCAGAGACCACTGTGCCTCCCTACCATGTGTTCATGGGTGGATATATCCTGTCTTCACAATCACCCCACAAGACTTAACTCCTCCTTTCTTTTTCTTCTTCCCATTCCCGCCAAGAGTAATGTACCACTCACCCCAAGATCTGGTGAGCGCTGCACTGTATACAGCACTAAGCAGAGGAAGAAACAGGAGGTTGAGGACAATTTGTGCTGATAAATTGATTTTTTTTTATTGTCCACATGCTGCTGGATTACAAGAAATGAGCCAGGCCCACTTCTGCCTGAGGAGTCTCTGGGGAGATTTTTGGAAGCCCCTGTTGCCAAGGCAACCCAGGCAACCTCTGGAAGCACAACATCCTGTACACATTTCGCTCTGCCCAGTCCAGATGGTCATCTGGACCAGCCCTTCTTGTTGTCCTTTTTGGCAAGAAAAGAGGTGGAGTGGAGCAGAAAACTGCAGGCTCCTCCTGTGCTGGGAATTTGTCCCTGCCTTTCCTTCCAGGGTAAAGGTGGAATCCTTGAGGTGTGAAGCTTGTAAGGTTTGGCTTCCCACTGCCTCTTCCTTACTCAGGGACAAACTCCATCCCTAGCCCAGGGCCTTTGCACTTGATGTGCATTGTTGCTCGACTCCCATTGCTAAGCTTTGTCTTCTCTTAGGAGCCAAGTTCATTCCAGCTTTCCTTCTGCATTTGCAGAAATGTCACATTCTCTGTTTTCTCTTTTATGTTAACACTGTCTTCTTTTAAAATTATTTTTTGAGATTATAACATAATTTCTTCCTTCCCTTTCCTCCGACCCTTATGCCCCCCCATATAACACTACCTTGCTTTTTTTCAAGTCCATGGCTTCTTTTTAAATATTGTTTTCACAACACACATATGTGTGTGCAAATATATATATAGTCCTAAATATGTTAATGCAACTGTTGAGTCTATATAATGTTCCTCACTTGTATATATTTTCAAGGCTGACCATTTGGTATTGGACAATCAATTGATGTGCTCTTCCCTGGGAAAGGCTATTTCTGCCCCTCTCAGCACTCCTTAGTTTCCTGTAGTTCCCTGTGTAGGGTTGGGGCCTCCTGAGATTTCCCCTTTCCATATTAGCATGTCTAATGATGTCATGCTTGTTCAGATCATATTTATACAGCCATGTCAATGAGACATCATATGTATCGTCTTGCGTTTTTAGGGCATGTAATCTCACAGGAGACTTCCTATTCCTTTGAATCTTACCATCCTCCTGCCCCCCTGTCTGCAGTGCTCCTAGAGTTTTAGGTGGAATGGTTCTGTTGTATTGTGTCTAATGGAACATGTTCTCTGTCTGTTGCAAAGAGAAGTTTCTTTGATGAGGGTGAGGACTACACTTATCTGTTGGTGTACAGATAAATATTTAGAATATAGTAGGGATCAATGCTGTCATAGTGATGTGGTGGTTGTAGATTCTCCTCTGAGATCAATGACATCACTAGCCCTTAGCAGTTGGCTAGATTTACAGCTCTTAGCATGCTTTCTTCTTTTTGAGTGGACTGCAAGTCCAACTATAGAGCTGTTGGTTATCACCGAGATATGGGTGCCACCACTGCACCTGTAGAGTTGTCTTGCCATGTTGGTCATTGTTGTGGCTCACAGATATCACAGCTGAGTTGCTTGCTTTCCTACTTTGGAAGCTTGCATGGCACCTTCTGGTACCATGAAAACGAGTCCTCAGAGAGGAGGTTTTCAAGTCAGACCCAGCTCAGGTTCTCTAGGCCCAGTGGCCAAGGTGTATGGTGTTTTCATAAATCAAGGGCACAAGCAATAGCCTGTAATGCTTTGGGAGTCCTTTGGAGAACCCTAAGAACTCAACCGAGAGAGAGCTTCTTATGCCGGTGTTGTTTTTGTTAGATAGTCTGTCATAGATGTGAAGATTTTATTTATACTACATATGTATATTTATAAACCACTTATCCATATTGTAGGTATTTCTGGGTTGACAGTTAATAGTCCACTTCCTTATGACTTTGCCAGACATCAATATTGTCTTTTCTTCCTCATTTATCCTCCCGTGTTTATTCTCTGCTCAGCCCTAATTAGAACTTGCCTCCTATCCCTCCAATTTTCTCTTTAGACCACTTGTAGCCTGCTGTTTCCCTCCCTGTTGCTCCCCAGCTCTCTGCTTTTTTACTTTCCTGGTTTCTGCAGTTACTCCAGGCTATATATTAACACTTGAGGATTTGGCGCTAGGAACTTCAGATGATAGAGAACATGTAACTTTCTGGGTCTGGGTTACCTCAATATGATCTTTTCCCATTCCGTCCATTTAGTCACCAGACCCCAGGTGTGCCAAAATGTTACATTCTTACTTCACTAAGCACTGTTATATACCTAGGGCTGCCTTAATGGTAGAGGCTTGCTTAGCAAGCATGGAGCCCTAACTAAGCTCCATCCCCAGCCAGCCATGTAAGAAATAAATTACATCTTTAAGTTCTTTATCTGTCAATGTTGGTTTTAATTGTCAGCTTGACAAGCGTCTAGAATCACTTGGAAAGGAAAGCTAAATGAGGACCTGTCTAGGGCAGGTTGGCCTATGGACATGCTTGGAAGGATTTCCTTAACTGGGCTGAGGTGGGTAGACCCACTCTGTATGTGGTAACATTGTTTCATGGCCTAGGTTCTGAAGGCAAAGAGAAAGAGTGAGGGAGATGGCGCATTAACTCACTGTTCTCTTATCTTGACTGCTGACTGGCAGCTTCAAGTTCCCACTGCCCCAACTGTTCTGCAGTGATAGACAGCAACACAGAACTGTGAGCAAAATAAATCCATTTCCACTTAAGTTGTTTTTTTTTTCCCCCAGAGTGTTTTGTCACAGCAACGAGAAAAGATACAAGACACCATCCCTTCTGTATTTCTCCTTGTGTTTGCTATTTCTAATGTACATTTTTTTTTTTAATTTTTCTGTTCACTGTGACAGCCTCCCAGTGCTCTCCCACTCTTGCTACTTTTGTCCCTTTGACATCCCTTCCCATTGAGTATCTACCTTGCTTATAGTCAACAGAATCTGACCTTAGGGATAGGATGATGTCACTTTGATATTAGATTGTGACTTCCCTCTTCTATTGCCTTTTCAGATGGTGTGCTTTGAGGAAGCAATTAACCACACAGAAATATCCTTATTATAAGTAGTTGGGGGAAACTCTTGGGCAACACCTAGGTAGGAACTGAAGCTGAGCCCAGCATCCAACTGAATCTCACCAACAACCATATGAGGCTGGATGTATATCCTTCCTTAGTTAAGCCTTCAGATAAGAGTTCATGGTAACACCTTAATTGTGGCCTGTAACAAATTCTTAAGTAAAGAAGCCAGCCATATCCTGGCCAGATTCCTTGAATCACAGAATTGTGAGTTACTGAGCAGGGGATGCTTTAAGTACTGAAGTTTTGTGCTAATGTGTGACACGGCCGTAGATAATGAATTTATCCTCTCCTGAGTGTGAGCTACAAGCTCATTAGGTCACCCACTGCTTAGTGTTTAAAATCCAGTGTGTTCATTCCACTTGACCTTACATAAGAAACTTGCTGCACCAGCCCCAAATCCTCAGAAAACCCTATGCTTAGTTGACCACCTGCTCCAAGTGAGCTGAGAAACATTTTGTGGAGCCTCATTTTGTATAGGACTAATGGATCTGGTTGGAGGAAGATTTCAAAGGTTTACTTCAGTTCATGGTTTTTGTGTCTGGTCTGTCATGGAGGGGTAGGCATAGTGGTGAGAGTGACCCTAGCTATGTCGACAGGAACATGAAACAGTCACTGTGTGTCCACAGTCAAGAAGCAGAGAGATGAATGCTGGTGCTCACCTCCTACTTCTCCAGGACTCCAGGCTGTGAGCTGGCACCATTCACAATCAGGGTGAGTCTTCCTCCAGTAACATCTCTGTCAGTGCTGTCACAGATAGGCTTAGAGGTGGGCTGGAATCTAGCCTAACTGGGTGCGGATCTCAGCTGGGAACCTTGTGAAAGAAATCTAGGCAGGGTGCCTCTAGTTGTCTCTTCTGTGAAATGAGAATTGGTGTCTCCTTAAGCTCAGATGTTGATGTCTCAACTATAAATGTGATGGCATTAGAAGGTGAGACTTCAGTGTCATGAAGCTGAGGCCCTCATGAGTAGAATTAATGCCTTTATAAGAAGAGGCTTAGAGCTTTCTCTGTCACCCTGCTATAGAAGGATTCAGTAGGATGTCAGGCAGACATATGTAAACAAGGAAGAGGGCTCTTAATCTGTTTTTGTTGCTGTAGCAGAGTACCTGTGATAATTAACTTGCAAAGAATAGACATCTTGTAGCTTATAGTTCTGGAAGCTGCTAATGTAGGTCAGTGAGCATCAGAACATGATGAATAAGGCATAGAATGTATACCAGTTTGGGTATTTCTTTACATTCTTAATAAACTACCAGTGGCATCATGTGGGTCTGACCACTTGTGGTCTATCTGAACTTATGTTCCCCAAACCCCACTTTCAAATATGATTAACAAACAAGTTTGGGGCTTAGTCCTTCTACACATGAATTTTTTTTATGTGTGTGTGTATTGTTATTATTTAATACTATATCTGGAGAGACATGAAAAATGACTACTCACCCAGATTAAAAAAAAAAACCAATGGCAAATCAAAGTAATAATACTACTAATATTCAACTTAGTGAGTTTATTGGAGTTATTTACAGGAGCAGGAATGACCCAAAAGTAGCTGTATCATCAAAAGACCACCCCTGTGTGGGTGACAGGAGATGAAAGCTGGAACCTCAGGGCTCTTTAAATGACTTGTAGGAAGCTCCACATGTTGGAAAGTGTCCTCAGCAGTCCTTAGTTCTTGTATAATTACTGGGAAGGAAAGGTCCTTGTGAATCTGGTTTCAGGGACTTCCTGAGACTTGTGAGTTGTTTATACTTCTTGAGTTTTAATGATTCCCTTCATGATGGGATATTTCATTTCAGAAAAAAAAATGCTATATAAAGTGTATGTATTCTGGTGTGCCTGTGAGGGCACATGTGTGCTTGTGTGACAAAGTTGATGTCAGGTGTCTTCCTCAACCACTCTATTTATTGAGACAGGGTCTCTTGGTGAAGCTAGAGTTGACCAAATTGGCTCATCTAGTGAGCTAGTGTGCCCCAGGGATCTCCTACTTCAGCCTCTCCAGTGTTGGGATTGTAGGCAGGTCACCACAGCCACCTGGATTGATCCTGCTCTTCTTGAACATGACAAGTGCTTTAATCACTGAGTCATCTTACTAGCCCCCACTCTCGTGAGCTTATAAGGAACACATTTAAACTACAAGGGCCTTCACCAGAATCCTACCACCTTGACTGCTGTTACCCTGATCTCCCACTTGTAGCCTCTAGAATTCCGAGAAGCCAATGTTTAATCCACCTACACTCTATTCTTATAGGAACCCAACTAGTAATAACTAAGACAGGCTCCTGCTAACATCTCCCTTGATGGAGATCCATGTTGGTCACTTATGTCATGAGTAGAATTTGAATCAGACACATTGTCTTTTGGTTTGCTTCGCCTCTTACACACGAGCAGTGTCCTCTCTATTCTCCACCCAGGGAAGGAGGTGCTCTCAAAAGTCCTGCTAACCCATTTTGCGGCAAGTGTTGGAGAAAGACGTGCAAGTTCAGGTGAGCAGTGCAAGCACTGGAGAAGCAAGGACTGAGGAAAGTACGAGAGAGCAGAGGCAAGAGGTGGGTGGAGCTGGATTCAAATCCTCGTTTCTGTCCTATTACTCCCATAGTAGTATTTAACCTCATGGGTTATTGAGTGGATAAAGACATCTGAAAGGACTATGGGTCATCACTGGTGGCTCAAAATTAGGACACACATTCTAGAGTTTGGAGCCAAACAGACTTGAATTTGAGAAAAACTCTGAATTCCCAGCTGTGTGATGCACCAAAGAACCATAGCTTCTCTGTGCTTTGGTTTTTTTTTTCCCCATGTATAATATGAAGAATATC
The DNA here is from genome assembly GCF_008632895.1 of Mastomys coucha. Taxonomy (NCBI): domain Eukaryota; kingdom Metazoa; phylum Chordata; class Mammalia; order Rodentia; family Muridae; genus Mastomys; species Mastomys coucha. The sequence continues at coordinate 108,029,168 of NW_022196904.1, forward strand.
TATTTCAGTTGCTATTTGAGAGATGATGTGATGACAATTTGTCCCCAACTTGTCTGACATCACTTGGCTGTTCATTAAAATTCAGTGTTAATGCAGCCAGGACAGATCCTGGGAATCAGTAGATTTGATAAGCAAGTTTGGAAAATACCAAAGCACTTAGATTTCTATACATTTATTATCGTCTCATTAATGTCACCGTGACATTCAGCTTTATCATACTTATTATGGTTTGCCTTGTATAGAACATAGATGTGGTGCATAGCCACACAGCCAGGTATGGAAGGGTGCCCTCACCACTCTCTCCTTTTGCATTCCTAGCTCCACCTTCTCTTCTATCCATTGCAGTTGACAGGGAAAACTGCTTTTCATCAACACATCACCTGTGTTCCACACACACATCATCTGCTTTCTATACGTACCCCATTCAATTTTGATTCACAAGGCTATCTGCCTCCAGGAACACATCATCTATTTCCATGAACATGCCATGTACTTTCATGAATACACCTGCTTCTGTGCACGCACCATCTGCTTCTATGTACACACACAATCTGCCTCTGTACACACACCATCTGCTTCCATGTATACACAATCTGCTTCTATGCACACACCATCTGCTTCCATGTACACACAGTCATCTTTTCATGCATGTGCCATCCAGTTTTGATGCACAGACCATATATTTTCTATGAACAAACCATATACTTTCTATGTGCACACTACACTACCTTTTTTTTTTTTTTGAGACAGTGTTTCTCTGTGTAGCTCTGGATGTTCTGGAACTCACTCTGTAGATCAGGCTGGCCTTGAACTCAGAAATCAGAATGCCTCTGCCTTTCAAGTGCTGGGATTAAAGGCATGTACCACTACTGTCCATTGCACACTACTTTTTTTTTAATCTATGCACACACTGTTCATTTTTATTCCATCTGCCTTCTGTACATCTGCTCTCTGTTTTACACACACACACACACACACACACACACACACACACACACACACACATCCATTTATGCACACATATATCAGCCTCATATGTGCACATACAATCTTTTCTTCTTGTGTTTTATGCGAACTCCACCTGCTTTCTGTGCATGTATCATCTGAATTCTATGCACTTTCTACTTGCTCTCTATGGACATGCATACCATATGATTTCCATGCATGATCCATTTGCCTTTGATACACAGAGCATCTATCTACCTTCCACACATACATCGTTAGCTTTCATGTAAGTGCAGTTTTTCATCTTTCCATGTACATTCCATTCAGCATTCCATGAACACACCATTTACCTTCTATGCATTTTTATCTACTGTCCATGTCCAACACATATTTTATGTATGTGTATGTTATCCATGCACACTCATCTGCTGTTCATGCACACACCATTTTTTTGTCTGTGCACACACCATCCACGTATGTTCTTTCTGTTCTCCATGCACACACCATCTGCCTTCCAGGGATATACCATATGATTTCCAGGATCATACATCCATCCAGACACATACCATCATCTTTCCAGGCACACATCATGCACACATGCCATCCGTGCACACACAACCTTTTTTTTTTTTGTCTGTCTGTTTGTTTTTATGAGATAGGGCTTCACTATGTAGCCCTGGCTGTCCTGGAATTCACACTGTGTAGACTAGGCTGGCCTCAGACTCATGGAAATCCACCTGCCTCTGTCTCCTCTGCCTCCCAAGCTCTGGGATTAATGGAGAGCACTGCCATTATCTGGCATCACCATCTGCTTCCTAAGCACATGATATTTGTGCAAACCCCTCCATTTCCAAACACAGGACATTCACTTTCCATGCCCACATCACCTGCTTTCCAGAAACACAGCATCTGCTTTCCAAGCACATGCCATCCATGCAAACTCCTCTGTCTCTGTGCACACACCATCCATCAGCTCTGGTCCAGTATCGCTGAAAGGTTCACTCTCAAAGCAAAGTGCTTTTTCTGCTAACCTCATTATTTCTTCCAATAGAGCCAGGAAAGGCCATCATCTTTAAAAACTGCTCAGGCCCAGCCAGAAATGTTTTTCAGCACTGTTTGCTTTCAGAGAGCAAAAGCACAATCATTGCCTTCTAGGTTAGCCAGGGGCCAAAGGAAAGGAAATAAAACAAAAACTGTCTCCAAGCTTTTGAGATCAGGGCCTGTCTTTAGATTGGCAGAAGTTGGACACATGAAAATGGGAGTGCTAGGGAAGCTGGGACGAATGTGGCCAACCCAGGGTCTGCTTCTAGGCTGAGCTGGGAGCAGGGAGACAGTGTTAGGCTTGTCAGATCCCAGGGCTCCTGGACTCATGGAAGGCTTGTCTGGTGTGAGCTGGGCCCTCAGAACTGTTGCTGGAGAAACTCAGAAGTCTGCAGTGATGTCCTCGGTTGGCTTCTATTTTCAAGTGTCTTTTTTTTTTATTAGGTATTTTCTTTATTTACATTTCAAATGATATATACCCTCTCCCAGTTTCCCCTCTGAAAAAAAACCCCTATTTCCTCCCCCTCCTCCTGCTCACCAACCCACTCTCTCCCGCTTCCTGTCCCTGGCATTCCCTTACACTGGGGCATAGGGCCTTCACAGGACCAAGGGCCTCTCCTCCAACTGATGACCGACTAGGCCATCTTTTGCTACATATGCAGCTGGAGCCATGAGTCCCACCATGTATACTCTTTGGTTGGTGGTTTAGTCTCTGGGAACTCTGAGGATACTAGTTAGTTCCTATTGTTGTTCCTCCTATGGGGCTGCAAACCCCTTCAGTTTCTTGGGTCCTTTCTCTAGTTCCTTCAGGGGGGACCCTGTGCTCAGTCCAATGGATGGTTGTGAGCCTTTACTTCTGTATTAGTTGGACACTGTCAGAGCCTCTCAGGAGACAGATATATCAGGCTCCTGTCAGCCAGCACTTGCTGGCTCCACAATAGTGTCTAGGTTTGGTGATTGAATATGGGAAGGATTCCCAGGTGAAGCAATCTCTGGATTGCCCTTCCTTCAGTCTCTGCTCCATAGTTTGTCTCTGCAACTCCTTCCATGGGTATTTTGTTCCCCCTTCTAAGAAGGTCTTGTCAACCATGGCCAGGTGCTAACTAATTCAGGATCCTGGGAAATGGCCCCTCTTTGAACAGGGGTTGGGAGGCATATACAACTTCTTCCCCTAAAATTCTCTAGTGCAGGAATCTACAAACCCCTTCCCTTGGCCAAATCAAGCCAACCACTTGTATTTTTTAGTAAAGTTTTCTTGGCACACACCTGTGCTCATATATATGCTTACATACTATCTATGGCTATAGATACAGCCATGCATGTTCGAATAGTCACAGTGGAAATTCTATGGCCTTCAAAGTCTGAAGTATCTATCATCTCTTCGTTTACAAAACAAGTCTTTTTTAAAATCATGTTTTATTTATTTATTTATTTATTTATTTATTTATTTATTATGAATATTTTACCTGCATGTGTATTTGTGTACTACATGGTGCCTATGAAGGTTAGAAGAGGGCACTGGATCTCTAGGACCTGGAGTTAGAGTGATTGTGAGCTATCATAGAGGTGCTGGTGATTGAATGCAGGTCTCTGCAAGAGCACCCAGTGCTCTCAACCACTGAGCTGATGCAATGCTCACACAGAATGTTATGTTCCTCAGTCCTTGCCCTTAAGGAAGGTACCTAGGGACAAAGATGCCTCATCACTAGCAGCAACTGCAGGGCCCGTCAGATATGCTGAGTCACCTGATAAAGGAGGGAGTAAATCGTACACCCTGTGCCTGGGAGACTCTTTCTCTCACTGGCTTTGGCTGTAGCAGGAGTGAATGGCTGGAAGGGGTTTGAGTTTTCCAGCCAGACTGAGAAAACCACGAGGAGAAGCTTCACCTTTCATTCCGATTGAACCCATCATCTTTCTGGGATAAGGAGACGCTGATATTCTCCTCATAGAGAGCGTATTCTGGAAAGATAATTTGGACTGGAGTCATTATAGTAGTGAAATCTCCTTTAAAAAAGAACCAAAATGTATCTGGGAGCTATAGCTCACTGGTAGAATACTAGAGTGCTTGCCTAGCAAGTGCAAGGCCTGTCTTCAATTCCTAGCACCACAAAAACAGTCAATAGAAGGCCCAGGTCTTTGGAGATCATGAGGAGAAAAATGAGTTTATAAAACCAGAAAGCCCCCATTATTTTTGAAACAGGGCCTCATGTTAGTAAGGCTGGACTCAGACTCCCTGTGTAGCCAAGGATGACTTTGAACTTCTGATCTTGCTCTTCCTGAGTGCTGGGATCATGGGTGTGCACCATCATGCCTGGGCTATGCTGTGCTGCAGATTGAGTCCAGTGTTTCATGTACAATAGGCAAGCACATTGCCAACGGAGCTACATCCTCAGCCCCACAAGCTTTGTATTAAATTTGATAACTTGATGTAATTTTGATTCTACCAACAGCTCCGAACCACAGATTATAACAAACAGAGGACACACATTTTTTGTTTTACTAACTATTAAGTGGTAGTATGATGTGGCACTTCATATTTTATTGATAACATTATCATGAAGATGATTTTTGCTTTATAACATTTGAGAACCTTATCTATTTTCCTGAGGCTCTTCCAGCCCACTGATATTAAAAACTAAAATTTGGTACCTACCATAAGAAGTCTCAACCATCTTATCCAAATCATCTCCCAGTCTGAGAGATCTGTTGGCACTCAACAGATAATTCAGAATGGCATCAAATCAAGGAGAAAAAGAAGCTAGAATTGGTACCGATTCATTTCTGGAAACTAAGGGCCATGAGCCTATTGTTTGGTTGCGAGTCATGGGAAACTCAAATTGATTAGATCTGTGGGATTTTGGTGACAAATAGAATTCAAGTTAAGCACATTGCAAGAAGTCTTGTCAGGGGACTGAATAGAATATAGGAATCATGACCAGTGGCCTCTTGTTGTGGCTCTTTCCCAAGTATTCTTAGCTTGCTTATGATGGACAATTTACTCTGTGGCTCAAGAATCATGGCAGCCATTAGTGTTGACTTTAGAAAATACTGGTCATACCAGCCAGATGAAAGCCACCATCCATTGCATTCTGTTGCTTTAAAACCAAAACAAACAAACAAACAAAAACCAACCAATCAACCAACCACCACCACCACAAGACTACCCCAATCTTCTTATTGGTCAAACTGGGATCAGGTGCCTATTCCAGAATCAATCAGTTGTGGCTTGAGGTCAAAGAATATGGCAACTGATATAGAAATCTTGTGGAGGGAACTGGTAGAGAACCAGTTCCTGGAGGAAGTACAAAGCTCCAGGGGAGACAGAATGGTAGGTAGATGGTGCCACAGAGATGCTCAGCCCTCTTTTACCTGAAATGTGTTTCTAGTGTGTTCCTCAGCATTTCTGATGGCATGGTTCAGGATGGAAGTTAAGGACCAGTAATAGCTAGTTTTTTCATCTCTGTGACAAAATACCTACAGAAACAACCCGAGAGAGGAAGGAGTTATTTTGACTGTTTCAGAGGGTTTAGCCCATGGCCTCATGACCCCACATGCTTGTCTAGAACACTATGATGGCAGAAACATTTGGCAGAGGATGTTCTTGACATGATGTTTGACAAGAAGCAGAGGAAGAGCTCTTTTTCTCCTTTTCCACTTTTGTTTGACTGAGCTCTTGGTCCACGGAATAGTCCCACCCACATCCAGGGAAGATGGCCCTCCCTCTTTAATCATCTCTAAACACCTTCATGAACATACCCAAAAGTATCCCATATGTGGTTTTAAATCTAGTCAAGTAGACCATCAAATACCAATGTAGAAAACCTCAGTGGTTAATTGTTGGAAATTTAATAATACATGAAGGGACTCCATGGTAGTTTGAATGAGAATGGCCCCCATAAGCCCATTATATTCGAACGTTTAGTCACTGAGGAGTGGCAGTATTTGAGAAGGATTAGGAGGTGAGTCTTTGTTGGAGCAGGGGATGGCCTTACTGGAGGAAGAGAGTCACTGGGGGTGCGTTTGGGGGTTTCACATCTGGCCCAGTGCTTGACCTCTCCCTTCCTCCTTCCCTGCTCTCTCTCTCTTGCCTGCTGCCTGTGGATCAGGATGTAATTCTAGGATGCTTCTCCAGCATCATGACTACCTACATGCTGCCATGTTCCCCTCCATAATGATAATGGACTAATTCTCTGAGCCTGTAGGCAAGCTCCCAATTAAATGTTCTCTTTCATTAGAGTTGCCTTGGTCATGGTGTCTCTTCACAGCAATAGAACAGTGACTAAGATAGGTTCATTTAACAAGATGCTTGCTATACAAGTATGAGGACCTGAATTTGGATTCCCAGTGCCCACCTGGCTTGGTGGTGAATGCCTCTAGTCCTCACATTAGAGAGATCTCCTCACCCAGAAGGATTCCTGGAGCTTGCTGGCTGGTTAGTACTGCCAAATTGATGATCTCCAGGTTCAGTGAAAGACCTATTGCAAACAAATATGATACAGAATAATAAGATATCTGACATTGACCTTTGGCCTGCAAATGAGTTCCTGCACACACAATGAGGGCATGTACACCACATACTCACAGAAACATAGACACATGTATACCCCTTCCCAAACACTTGCTGACCAAGTAGCTTATGAGGCATGCATAAGAAGTTATTATTTTGTTGCTAATTGGTTGCTTATTGGGGTGTTAGATAATTAAGACATCTCTCTCTCTTTTATTGGTTATTTTTTTTTTTTTTTTTGCATTTCAGATGTTGTCCCTCTTCCCGGTTTCCCTTCTGCAACCCCCCATCCCATCCCCTTCCTCTTTGCCTCTATGAGGGTGCTTCTCCACCGACTCCCCCATTCCCGCCTCACTGCTCTAGTGTCCCCTTACTCTGAGGTATCAAGATTCCACAGAACCAAGGGCCTTCCCACCCATTGATGCTATATCTAGAGGATAAGGCAATCCTCTGCTACATATGTAGCTGAATCTATGGGTCCCTCCATGGATACTCTTTGGTTGGTAGTTTAGTCCCTGGGAGCTCTGAGTGATCAGGTAAATTGATATTGTTGTTCTTCCTATGGGGTTGCAATCCCTTTCAGCTCCTTAAGTCTTTCACCTAACTCTTCCATTGGGGTCCCTGGGCTCAGTCTGATGGTTGGCTGTGACATCTCTTAATGAATATTGTTTTATAAAAATTGTTCATATTCATATACTCTTTATAAAATCTTCATTGTTTAGAGAAATAGAATTCTAAATACGAGCATCCTTTGGGATATGGGAATAAAAATTTAACTTCTTATTTTTCATTTCAGCCTTAAAAGCTTCTTCTGTGAATGCTTTATAAGCATACCACACATCTGTACAGCAGGGCATGCATATAATTTATATCTGCCTGTAGGTAGGCACTGAAGGGAATCATCAGGAACATTTTATTAATAGGGTGTGCAGGTAGGGAGTTTGGAGACCATAGCTTTAGGTTCTCAAAAAAGGAACAGATATTAGGAGCAGTTCCTGCATAGACCAGAGGGCCTGTGCAGAGAACACTGTTTACTCTACCCCATAGACCTGAGCAGTGGAGGCTAGACATCCATCAAAGGGCAGTAATGTGTTTTCTGGGCCTTCGTTACAGAATTCTCTTTTGTTACTTCCTCTTCTCTGTCCCATCCTTCTTTTCTTTTTCGACCCTCAGCTTTAGACCCCTCCCTGGGGATGTATCTGGGTCTAGAGGGAACAAACACAAGGCTTGGCAGGGTGAGCTCACGCACATTTCTTGAAGCACAGCGGAGTTTGGTGGCCAGCATAGGTAACACCCACCACCTTCTGTGGCTCTCTTTCCCTCTCTTGAGATAGGGTCTTATGTACCCAGGCAGACCTCAGACTTATTATACAGCTAAAGATGACCTTGAATTCTTGATATTCCTGACTTCACAAATATTGAGATTACAGGCATGTACTACCAAGTGGGGTTCTATAGAGTACTTAGATTCAGACCCAGGGCTTCATCCATGCTAGACAAGAACTCTACTAACAGACTCACTTCCTCAGCCTCAGTGTCATCTTTTTGACTTACTGAGGCATCTTGTTCCTTTACTAAAACTTGCTTTGTCTTCTTTCTCACCAAGTGACCCTGAAACGTTGGACACATACCAATGTGATGGAGCTACTGAGAAGAGTCAGAGGTGGTGGACTCTGGCCATTGATGAATATTCCATAAACACTGAGGCTGGGGGTACAGGGCTATAAATGTCCACATAATTCAAGGACCTTAAGTGATTTTGTGCTCCTTGACCACCTTCCCAAGGACATGGTGTCTTCCATTGAGTCATCTGGGGATCTCAGGGCAGGATACTGAGTAATACAGATACTACTAGCTGGCAGAACCATAGAAGGCTTTCTGGATCAAATGCATTCTACTGGGAGTCAGGGAAGGCCCAGTGGTACTCTGCTCTCTGAGGTGCCTGCTATCCAGAACACACTTAATAGATGCTGGTTGAACTCAGAGTGATTTTGATGCTGTGGCTTTTCAGTTATTCTGGGTTTCTAAATCATCTTGTACCTTGACCCTTCAGTCCCCACTCACTCACATGACAGTGAGAAAATAATTTTTTGATGTCTGGATATTGCTCCAGGGGTTAGAGGCATTGCATTAAACAAGACAGACAAGGTCTCTGCCTTCTTGGAATTTATAGTCTTGGAGATAATAACTACAGAAGTGAATGATAAAGGAGGTATTTTCAGATAGTGGTTAGCATTATAAAGACAACAAAGTAGGATATTGAATCTGGGGAGGAGCCTTCCTAACAGAAGGAAAGTCCATGAGATGAGAACTAGCTAGAAACAATCAAAGAACATAAAGACAGACAATGTGGTGGCTGGGTAGGTGTCTCAGTAAAGCACTTGAATCATAAGTATAAGGACCCGAATTTGATCCCCAGAACCAATGTTAAAAAAACAAAGCCATGTATGACAATATGTGTCTGTAATCCCAGCCCTGGGGAGTTGGGGACAGGAGGATGCCTGGGGCTTGTTGGCCTGCTGATTTAGCAATCAGAGAGTTCTAGGTTTCCTGAGAGACCTTGTGTTTAAAAAATAAAGACAATGTGGCCAAAGGAGTAGGGTCAGGCCAGGTCGTGTGGGCATCCTTGGGCAGTGACAAGAATGTTCTATTTTTTATTCTGTTTGCTAAAGAAGCCCATTGAGGTTTTTAAGCATCCAACATTAGTTTTTTTTTTTTTTTTTTTTTTTAACAGATCACTGCTTGTTATTTGGAAAAGGAAAGGAACAGTGGAGACAGATGGATTAGGAGGACACTGCAATAGCCCAAGCAAGAAATGACAGTGAACTGAAGCGTGTAGAAGAGACTTCTGGCAGGAATCTTACAGCTGGTGTGGTGGTTTGAATGAGAATGACTTCAGTATGGTCACAGGTTTGAATACTTGCTCCTCAGCTGGTGAAATGGTTTGGGAAGGATTAGTAGGTATGTCACAGGGAGTGGGCTTTGAGGTTTCAAAACCCTTGGACCATGTCCAGTGTGCTCTCTCTGCCTCCTGCTCATAGATCAAGATGTGAGCTCTTAGCTGCTCCTGTTGCCATGCCTTTGCTCTGCCATCATGGACTTTACCTCACTGAAACCATAAGCCCAATTAAACATTTTTTTTTTATAAGTTGCCTTGGTCAAGGTGTTTTGTCATAGCAATAGGAAGGTAACAGAAAGTAACAAAAAGCAATAAAAAAGTTATAGAGAAGACAGCTGGTATGTGGTAAGAGGCTGAGAGCTACACCTGAACATGAATCAACAGGGGGAAAGTGGACAGACCATCACCAGCAAAGGAATAGGCTTAAAACTGGAGGGAACTAGTGCTACACAGAGATCTGCCATGGGCTACTCAGCCCTGAGTGGGGCATGCACATCACTCCTTCCCACAAGATGTCTCTGAGGAGAAGGGGAAGAAAAATTGTAAGAGTCAGAGGTGGTGGATGACTTCAAAGAAACTGTTTTCTAGACACAGCTGGACAGTTGTGTATGTGAAGTTCCAGTGGTTATAACATCATGCACAAGACCTGTATAAGCTCAAATGAGATGAAATTACAGCATTGGGGGACAGGAAGAGGTGGACATGAAGTCCTATCACTAGCCGAGGAGTTATCAAAATTGAGAGCTGTTAGGAGAAGGAGAGGGAGAGTCATAACCTCTGGTAGGTTGACCACAAACCAGGGAAGGCTTACTCCCAAGAGTAGTTGGGTAGCACACAGAACTCTATGAGTTAAAAAAAAACAAAGTAGAAGAAAATTCAAAGTTGGATGTGCAAAGGGGAGGTGAAGATGGAGAGGGTAGATCTGGGAAGAGTTGTGGGGGATGAATATGATCCAAACATTGTATAAAACTCTTAAAACTTAATAAAAGCATGTTAAAAAGAAGTAGGCATGGCCAATTATGTCTGATCCCCAAGGCTGAATTTACTGTGCATGGCTTGAGCCTTTTGGTGAGATGGGCAGGTGTACCATTTCAGAGTGGAGATATGATGGAACAGGTGTCAGACCCTCCAGTCTGTCTTTCCCCTGGCTTTCCAAAAAAGTCAGCACAGTCCACAAGCTGGAGTAGAGCCACAAACCTAGATGCTGCCCTGAGCCTGTCTTTCTTGCTATGTCCTCTGTAGGGGGCTCTTAGCATTTCCTTTTGTCACTGTCTTTGTTTGGGCTGCCTCAGAATGTCGTCAGCATACCTGCTACATACAGACGCCAAGCTATAGTTCTGGTCCCTTACTTTCTAAATTCTTCTTTCTTAGGCACATATCTCCCCATCTGTGTTTCCTTTGATTTGTCCTGCTATAGGGTCAGATCTGAAATATCTTTCCAAATGGCTCATGTGTGTCAGTCTGAGCTCCCAGCAGAGAGCTTACTCAGGGAGGTAGAACCTTTTAGAAGGGGGACATGGAGGGACAGTTTTTGATCATTGGGAGCATACTGTTGAAGAAGACTCTCTCTCTCTCTCTCTCTCTCTCTCTCTCTCTCTCTCTCTCTCTCTTATCTCCTTCTCTCCCCTCCCCTCCTCTCAGCTCCCCTCTCCTCTCCTCTCCTCTCCTCTCCCACTGGACAAAGGACTTCCTCTGTCACTTCCTCTGTTTCTACTGTGATATTCTGCTTTACCATAGGTTCAAAAGCAATGGAGCCAACTGACCACAACTGGAGCTGAAACCATAATCCAAGCTTAAACCTTTCTTCCATATAATTTGATAAGCTTAAGCATTTTCATATAATAATAGGAAACTGATCTATTTCTTTTACACAAAGCCCTAAATGGTTACAACCACATCTGTCAAGTAGTTTGTGGGGGATCTGTCTGGAGTAAAATGAAGAAAATGCTTTTAATTTGAACTGATACTTATGAATGGCACAGAGAACCACTTAGGTAACCCCTGAGGTCTTCAGAACCTGTGCCCATGCCTCTCCAGATCTTTCTCTTACCTTGCTAACTAACTGACCTTACTTCTCATCCTTCTTGATTATGCATGCGTGAATCTTACTGGTTCTGGGCATCTTCTCTCACAGAGCCTGCTTCTCATCCTTCTTGGTTATGTATGCATGCATCTTGCTGGTCCTGGGCATCTTCAGAGGCTACCATTTATTCATTTGACATGTGAGTTACTGGCACTTGGAACTGCTAAGCACCATTGAAGAATTGCTAAAATGAGCAGGAATTTTGGGTACTATGGTGCTAATAAGCCACTGAGAACAATTCCAGGAGCTTCATAACCGGGTCTTCTGCAGAATATGATTTCTTTATTTGAGAAATACCCATAGTCCATTTACAAGGGGGCAGACACTGAGTTGAATAACAGTGTGTTCCAAGACTTAGTGTCCACCAACTACTCTCTCTCAGCAGACATGAGAATCAAGGAAAAAGATTAGACATAATAGGATAGTTGACAGGACAATATGTTGGTGTGTACATGTGTGATATATTAGCGTGCAAATTTGTATTTCTCATTCCTTTGTCCCATTTTCTGTGTCAAACTGATGTCCAGCTTTTGCATTTTCTTGCAATTGAGAGAATCTGTTTAAAGGTGGTGGTTCTCCCTGGTTAGTGGAAAATGCTAGAGAGATCATTTGAAGTCCAGGTCAGATAGCGAATCCTAGAATCTTGGAAGGCCTCAGGCAGGTCATTCAGCTGGTCAGCACCTCACCCTTCCTCAACAGCATCCACGTGAAGATATACATATCACTGTGTGGATTTTGAACCCTGTTATCTCAGTTTCTATTGCTGTAAGAACAACTTTGAAAGGAAAGGGTCTATTTGGCTTACAGACTATAGTCCACCATCAGGGAAACCAAGGCAAGAGCTAGAGGTAAGAACCTGGAAACAGGAACTGAAGGAGAAACATAGAGGAGTACTGATTACTGGCTTGCTACCCTTAACTTGCTCAGCCTGCTTTCTTACAGAGCCCAGGACCAGTTTCTCAGGGATGGCCTCATGCAGTGGTCTGGGCTCTTTCACATCAATCATTAGTAGAGAAAATGCTCTACAGACATGCTTATAGATCAGTATAATGGAGGCATTTTATCAGTTACAATTTCCTCTTCCCAGATATGTCTAGGTTTGTGTCAAGTTGACAACAACCAGCACACCCTTGAATCAAGGTTCTAGCCTTGGCAGATGTTGAGAACCCCAACTTGAGGCAGAATGAGAGAGTCACAAGTATTCAAGAGACTATGGTCTTTAAAGTCAATGTGCTATATAACCTGCTGCCTGTGTCAACACAATTTTATTGTAAACAGCCATAATTATAGATATGGGAATTTGTCTGTGGTTCCACTGATAATGCAAAGACTAAACGGAATAATTGTCCCATAATGTAGGACATAGTCACTCTGAAAAGAAATCTTTGCTGAGTGACTTAGATAACATGCATCCTAGCAGGGGTTGTGTGGGCCCCGACTTGACAAATGCTCTGAGGATATTGGAAGGACTAAGAGAGCAGACGTTCTACATGCCCCCCCCCCGTGAGTAGAGGACAGTGCTCTAGAGGGTATCCTGCACGTAGCTGAGGCCTTCTTTCCTACCACTACTGTGACACAGTACCCAGAGTTGAACTGAACTTGTTTTAATTTGAACTTAAGAAGGAAAAGTCTCTTCAGTACTGGAGAACTACACACTACTTTAGCAGGATTAGCAGGTAATATTTTAGTAGATGACCCAGTGCATTCCAGTGTCCTTGTCATCCTATCTGGTACCTTCATTCCCAGACCACAACACTCCACACACAGATGTCACCTCTGGGCAGGCTGGAGTGCTCAGAGAACAAAAGTCAAGGCTTAGCTTTTGAGCTTCAAAACAAGAGTTTCGAAAAACTTGGCACCTGATGATGATTTTGAAAGCCAAGGTTTCTGCTGTATATGAGCAAGCCAATTTTTTTTCTTTAATAGTTTCAAAAGCTTCAGTCCTCAAGAGCTGTGGTATAAAGTTTATGATACAATAAAAACATTGGAAAGGGTAGATGAAAAGGGGTAGCTTTATCACTTTAGAAGTGATACCATCTCCCCAGGAAGAGAGAATTGCAGAGGCATAAGAGGAGCCGGTGCCCGTATTCTGTTGGCTACTGTTCTGTGGCAACCTACCTCCAGTTCAGAGATATTAGGCTGCAGAGGAGACTGTTCAGAGTAAAATGCGTGCTGTACAAGCCTGATGGGCTGAGTTTGGGGGCCAAGAACTCACGAAGCTGGACACAGTATCACAGACATCTACAATCCCAGCATGCTCTCATAGGAAGACCCCAGAAGCTTCTGAGTCAGCAGTAGCTGAAAGACCCTGTCTCCAACAAAGTGGGAGGAGTGAGGACAGAAGTGTGAAGATTGTCCTTTGACCTTTACATGTGCAATGTGCCACATGCATGCTCCCCCCCCCCTGCATGGTTCTAATTTGTTTTGCTCTGTATTCTGCCATTTGGGCAGAGCATGAGGTAAAGGTATCTCTCTGCTCCAATGGCATCAGCCAGGATGGTTTGATGGCGTGGAACTCAAGGTGGTGTTTTTGGTGGAATTGTTCTCAAAGTACATTTGTAGAGCTGGAGAAAGCTCAGTTGGTGCTCTGGTCAAGGACAGGGTTCTTTTCTAGGAGTCAGAGTTCTCCATGGGCTATGTGGACTTTTGCACAGAACCACAGCATCTAGGAACTTCTTCGTGGTTCTTGGTTTCGAGTATGGAATGGACACTTTCTCTCAGTTCCTCTGTAAAGTCTTTTATGTCCCCATGGTGTTGATCTTGGACATAAGGAAACTTTGGGAGATGCAGTGCTTGTGAGCCAGTAAGCTCCGACCACACTGACCCCCTATTTCTAGGCAGGCTAGGTAGGAAGTTTTCTTTGAGGCTTGATAGATGAGGTACTGGCTCCCTCTGCTCATGGACCTTCAACCCCACACCCATACACTCTGTCTTTGTGCTCTCTCTCTCTCTCCTCTCTCTCTCTCTCTCTCTCTCTCTCTCTCTCTCTCTCTCTCTCTCTCTCTCTCTCTCTCTCTCTCTCTCTGTGATGCGGAGGATGAAACCCAGGATCCTGTGCATGCTAGAGAGACATCACTGAGCCACACTCACAGTAGCTCTTTCTAGTTTGTTTGTTTATTTCTTTATTTTCATGCAATATATTTTGTTCGTATTCTTTTCCCTCTCACAGTTCCTTCCAGATACTACTCCTTCCTGGCCCTTCCAACCTCATGTTCTTTTTCTCTCTTTCTCCACTTTAAAAAAAAAAACAGCAAGAAGAAAAATAAAAGGTTAGAAAGACTTGACCCAACCCAACCCAACCCAACCCAACCAAAGCTATCAAACAAAAGAAGCACACAAAAACCATGGAGTTCATTTTGAGGTCTTCCCCTGAGTTTGGTTGGCACACCCAGGGCCACTCCATTGGAGAAAATGGATTTTTCCTCTCTCAGCATCTATAAGCTGCAAATAACTTCTTGGTTAAGGTTGGGACTTTGTACCCATTTCCTTTTTTCTGTGCTGGGATTTTGTCTGGCTTGAACTTGTGCAGGTCTTATGCCGGTTGTCATAGTCTGTAAGTTCCTAAGTGCATCGATCCTGTTATATCTGAAAAGCACCGTTTCTTTAGAGCTACCCACCACCTCTGGCTTTTACAGTATTTCTGCCTCCCCCTCTTCTTATATTCCCTGAGGCTTGAAGGGGGTGTGATAAAGACATTCCACTGAGGGCTGAGTGCTCCAAGATCTGTCACTTAACACGTTGTTGAATTGTGTATCTCTGTGTTAGTTTCTGTCTACTGCGAGAAGCTTCTGAAAAGGGTTGAGATTTTCGTTGATCTATGGGTATAACAAATGCCACTAAGAGTCATCTTATTTCTATGTTTATTTATCAGGATAATAGTTGTAGGTTTTCCCCTAGGGCCCATGAATGATCTGGCTGGTTTCAGGTTCTTGGCCTCATTAACAGTGTCATGTTATGGCTCCCATTCCCTGAGTTGGGCCTTACATCCACCCAGCAGCCCCTTCTAAACTTGTCCT
>NW_022196904.1:108044668-108052956 GCF_008632895.1 Mastomys coucha
TGTGTGTACATATAGGTATCTGAGAAGGCCAGAAGATGGCATCAGCTTTCCTGTAGTTGCAGGTGATAGTGAACTACCCTTTGTGGGTGCTGGGAATTGAACTTGGGTCTTCTTCAAGAGCAGCAAATGTTCTTAATCACTGAGCCATCTCTCCAGCCTTGTCACACTTCCTTCTTGAGATACAACCCGGGCACTGCTTCTGCTGAGTGTCGGGCTTTGTTTCTGTGCTTTGAATCTGAACAGTTAGGTTTACTACATCCACTTAGGGGATGGGGCTCTGGCAAAGGATAAGACCCCAGTCAAGATGATCTCAGCAGCAGAGCAGAACAGGTGAAGCATCATGACTTTGATGATCTCCAACAGCAGGTCAGGGCAGAGCAGGCACTGCAGCTTTGAAGATTCAGTCATTTCAAGGCCACATGTTCTCACCTCCTTTCTTTGAACCTTTGCTCTAAAAACCCAGGGACCAGAAAGCACTAAGAAGTCCCTGTGACACGGCTGAGGAGTAAGCGGAGTGATTACAGACAAGAACCGATGAACCACAATGCTTCTTAGCAGGACTCAAAGACCAGAGGGTCCTCTCTGGCCTTCCTCTGCTTTCTGTTGCTATCCTCACATAACACAGCCTGGGTAGTTTACAACTGATAAGAGGTTTATTTAACTGATGATTCTGGGAAGCTCGAGAATATACCATCCACCCTTGATGCATCCTAGTTTGGGGATGGCCATTCATCACAAGGTTAACAAAATAAATGTGACAGATCTGGTCTCTTCTGTTTTGTAGAGTCACTTTAAAAATATTTTTTTTGATAAGGACTACTACTCTTCTTACTTCATCTAACCCCCTTTTGTCCCCAAAGCTGCCCTGTAAACCCATTAATAAATATGCACAGGTGAACTTTGGGGGAGTGTATTCCCAGTCCCCCCATGTCACCACCTTCCCGAAGTGAGATGACATAAGAGGGTCCAGGGAGCAGAGAGTACCCAGCAAGGCTCCCAGAGTGCTAGGTTCTCCCCAGATGGCCTAAGTTCATCCTCAATGAATGGGATAAGGTTACTGCAGCCAGAGAACCAGTGGGGGCTCTGGGAAGGGAGAAATGTTCAGCTATGAGAGAGTAAAACAGACTGTATTTTTGCCTGTCTTTAAAAATGGCAAACCTGCGCAGAGCTATGCATCATCTAAAAAGGAGATGCAGACCTAAAGGACTGGAAGAGAGAACTTGGAAGTGAGGAGGGGGCTTGTGCAGTGAGTCTCCACGGGGTTCAGAAAGTGTTCTTTCAGAATGCCCAGCTTCACAAAGCCTTGTCTTCCTTGAGCCTTTGTAGATCTGAAGGGTGTTCTGGGGAAAGATACAGTTTAATCCTTCTCAAATGTAAGACAGAGCCACAAAATTGAACAGCTGAAAAATGATGGACATTTCTACATTGCTATCCAATTTGGCCAAGGCCGCATCAGCTCCGCAAGCACACAAGTACTTGGCATCTCTCGCCAGGCTTCCCCTTGAGTGCCATTAGTTCCCCTAAAGAAGCAGCTGCTCCAATGCTGTTCGCCCCAGCAACCTGGTGCCCCGCTCTCACTCCTGCCCAGGTCTCTGTGCCCCAGAGGATGTCATCTCTTCCTGAGTGGAGCTCAGAGGCATCTAAGCACTTCCCATGGCAGCCGAAGAGTCCCAAACATACAAGCTAAATATGATGTGTGGGAGGGTGCTCTGAGGTCTTAAAGATCACCCAACATGCAGGGACCCCCTTAGTCAAGTCCACCTTCCTGGTGCTGGACAGAACCCATGAGGTTGAATGGACAGAGTCCTGGAAGGCTGTACTCTGCTTAGAGATGATCTTAGACTTTCTGCATTAGCCCCAGCTCATGCTTTCCTGTTTACACAGCTGTTCCCGTAATGTCTCCTTGCTGTGGGAGGCAGGATACTCTAGAGGTGGTGTACCTCGAACTTCAGTATATGAAGACTACCTGAGGGTCCCGTTATATCTAGCACAGCAGGTCTCGGTGTGACCCAAGACTTCCCTTTTATGGAATTATTATTCATATCATGGTAACATGGGCATGCATGTATACTATGTTTACATTTTAAGCTTCCTTTTTTATAGTTTTTTTGGTGGTGTTTGTGCTGGGTTCCAATCCAAAGCTTGTGCACACTAGCTAATGCTCTATCCATGAGCTACATCCACAGTATCTATGTTTTTGAGACAGGGTCTCATTATATAGGCCGTGCTGGCTCCAAAATTTCCATCCTCCTGCCTTTGCTTCCCTAATGTTGCCCCACCCCACTCTGAATTTGTGTGCCCCATGTGCCTGGTGTGTATGGAGTTAGATCATTCATCTATAATAGGCTGATTTCATTCCATGCAGTGGCTTCACAGTCTGTGTTGTGTATATGACAGGAGTGGTTTCCTTTAAATAGGTGGAACAATAATATCCCACTCAATACCTACCTTTTGTGTATTTAAATGAATGGTGCCGAGTACAAGGGTGTGTAAGGCTTTGATCTCTCTCTCTCTCTCTCTCTCTCTCTCTCTCTCTCTCTCTCTCTCTCTTTATCTATCTATCTATCATGTGTGTGTGTGTGTGTGTGTGCTGGAAGTAGAACCTAGACTACTTCACATGCTAAGCAACTACCTTTCTATTGTGTTCCAGCCCCAGCACTTAGACTTTACATTTTAAACACTCCTAGGAGATGCTGTCGATGTTAGGTTTGGACCTCACTCTGCATAGCCAGAGCCTTGTGGTTAAGAGACTGGTTCCTGGATTCTAAGTTATTCTTAGATCTTGAGTTTATTATATAGACAGTTGACTAGTTTTATAGTACTGTGGGATTAACTTAAGACACTAGTCTTTTGTCCTGTAAAATGGAGATAATGATTAAGGGCATTATTATTTTATTTATTTGATTGATTGATTGATTGATTGAGAGAGAGAGAGAGAGAGAGAGAGAGAGAGAGAGAGAGAGAGAGAGAGAGAGAGAGAGAGAATGCCCATTGCACTCTTGCACATGTCTACAGAAGTCAGAGGACGATGTCTGGTTTCTTCCTCGTCACTGTACACTCTGCCTTGTCCCTTGGGACAAAGTTTTCACCAAACATGAAGCTTGATGGTCTCTTTTCCTGGCTGGGCTAGTTGGCCTGGATAGCAAGTCCCAGGAGGTCTCCTGCCTCTTTCCCCTGCACTGGGGTTCTGGATAGTGTTGTGCAGCCATTTCCTTAGAATGAAAGGATCCCCTTCTGGAGGGGCAGGGAGGTCTCAGGAAGCAAAGCTAATTAACTCTATCACTCCCGTACAGACTTAGGAGATGCATAGACCCCTCCCCCAGAAATAGTAACTGCTGCTGGGGAGAGGAGACTTTCTCACCTAGGGGTTGCCTGGGGAGACCCCTCCACCTAGGGAGCTACATGAGAGTCCTGCAGAGACCCAGGGAGTCAGCTCTTCTGAGTCATTACCCATGGTTCAGTGGGCTTTTCAGTAAGGTAGCTGTCTTTGAAGTGCCCACACTCCTGGGCACAAACCCAGAAAGCTCATGGGTTCCCTAAATTGGACTTGAGCAGGACTATCACTTTTGTTTGTTACTGGTTCCTTGTCTGGACTGAGTAGGCATCCATTCTTTTCTCTGCAGGAAAGGTTACATAAACATGGCCATTGCCTACCTTTACCTGGGTTTTGGGATATGAACTCAAGTCCTCATGCCTGTTCAACAAGTTCATTACTCATTGAGCCATCTCCCCAGCTGGAGTCTCCAGAAAGCAGGAGTGCTGAATATCAAATAACCGCTTAGTACAATCTCTGATATCTGTTAGGTTGACCCTCATAAAATCGCCATCTTTTCAGGTCAGAATCAGTCAAATATCATCAATTTCATGAGGTCCAACTGAACAGCAAGAATTTAAGATGGACTTAATAATAAGCATTGAACAAATGTCCACCTTCATTTTCAAAGCAGTTCCTCATCTCTGGGACACAGGCTGTGTCTAGATGGCTCCCAGAAGAGAAATGCCACCACCCTTTTCCTTCCCTTTTATCCCATCCTGACCCTAGCCAGCAGTCACAGCTGTTATTTTGCCTGGCATTTCTCAACAACTCCTTTAATTGGGTCCGAAAAGCAGAGAACGCCCTGAGTACCCAGATGTTCCCTTCGTTCTCAGCCCAGAGAGAGTTTCTTCAGTTGTGTCCACCTTGACTTAGGATTGGGTTTTAATTGTGACCTCATTGTACAGAGCTCAGCAGCCGTTGGGGACCAGAATGATCTTGTCCTCCCACCCCAGGATAATTCTGCTCCTTTGGTCAATGCTTCTGCAAAATGCTGGTACCAGAGGACCCTAAACCCTCACCTCTGACTTTTCCTTTCTGTCTTGTAGCCTGAACCCCCAATCAGCCTCTTGGGTTCCTGTTCTGTCAGATGAAAAGAAGGGATTGTCTCCCAAATGCAGCTTCCCCCTGACCTCCAAGGAAGATAACTCCTCTATGAGTTGAAGTGGTGTCACACTTGAGTACATTCTTGTCCCAGCTGTTGGGTGAAAGCATGTCTTGGTTTCTGTGGGTCTTCCTCTCCTTTTTCTTTTAAAGTGCTGAGGTTCCAATCCAGGGACTTGCGCATGCTAGGTCAACAATGTGCCATGAGCTTGTTCCCCTTGGATGTTTTTGTTGGTTTTGTTTTATTTTAATTAGAAGGGTTTTGTTGTTGTTGTTGTTGTTGTTTTTGTTTGAGAAAGGGTCTTGCTATGTAGCTCAGGCTTGTTTTGGATTCAGAATACAACTGTCCAGGACTCCAAAGTACTGAAATCACAGGGGTTTATCACCACACTTGACTTGTGAACAAGCATAGAAAAAAGTGGCCGTGACAGTTATCTTCAGCTCCAGTATCCACGATACCAAGGGAGGAGATTGACCCTCTCCACCCTTTTATACGTCTGTGCATTCAAGTGTCAAGGTCCTTCCTTGGCTCTTTCTGCTATGACATTATGGAAAATGTAATGCCCATCTTAAAAAATGTATATTTTAAACATTTATTTATTTAACTCATATGAGTGCTTTATCAACATGTATACTTCGCACACCAGAAGAGGGCATCAGATCTCTCTATAGATGGTCATGGGCCACCATCTGGGAACTGAACTCAGGACCTCTGTAAGAGCAGTAAGTGCTCTTAACGACTGAGCCATCTCTCCAGCCCCTAATGGCCCAATTTTTAAAATTGAGGATTGTTTTAGGTCTTTTGGTTTCTGGTTATTTGATCCTTAGTAAAAGGATCATACATGCCTTCTTATTGCTAGGTCATCAATGTGCTTCCCAGCAAGAGGAACAATGTTCATGCCTCATTTTCTTTGGCCTTGATCATGGGTCATGTTATGAGCAGTAACATGTGGGAGGAATTTAATAGATGTCTTAGCAAAAATTAGGGCAACACAGCTCCTTTCTGCCAGGGGTCTCACTCTTTCCCCTCTTATCACTTATTTCAGAAGAGTAGCCTTTCAGCATGAAGCCATGAAGTGAGCTCTTGATGGTGTATAACTTTGACTTTTAGAACTATTTGATATTCTAACAAACCCGGTAGACACCAGAGCTCATTGTGTCCTGTACACTGTTCCAAGTACCCTACATTGTTGTACAGAAACAGACTAACAAATTCATGTATGTACTAAATTTTATATATTTTATATTTCATATCATGTGTATTGGTTAGGACATGGTAAGGTTTTGCTGTAATAACAAAAAAAATTCCAGCTGCTCAATGGGTCAGCCAGAAGTTATTTACGACTCATACATCTCCACTGATGATTCGCAAGGAAATCTGTTTTCCCTTGTCTCTGAGGAACTGGGATGATGGGGGACTTTGACCTTGGCACCTGGTTATACTCTAGGACAGGGTATATTGTGCTCTCGACATTTCTCCTGGAAGTGACCGATAATGTTGTTATGCTCAGGTTCTATTGGGTTAAGGTTGGCTGTGTGGTGTTTTAGAATGGTGTTGCGATGGGATTTAGAATCACTATGGAAATGGATCTCTGGGAATGTTTATGAGGTATTATCTAGAGTGGGATAATTAAGTTGGGAAGGCTCACCTTAAATATGTGTGTCACTAACCCATGGGCTGAGCCTAGATGTGGTAGCATCATCCCATGGACTGACTTTGAAATGTGGGTGTCACCATTCCGTGAACTGACCCTAGATGTGAGTGAGGCTATTTCATGAGCTGTGGTCTTGGACTGAATTTAAAGAAGAAATGGAGCCGAGTACAAGCATTTACTGTTCTCTGCTTCCTGACTGTGCTTGCACTGTACTGTGCTTGCAGTGTAACCAGCAGCCTCTTCCTCCTGACATGAAACCTTCCCCACAAGGTGGACTGCACTGTCAGACCGTGAGCCAAAGTAAAGTAACGTCTACAAAGATGTTCTTGTCTGGTATTTTCTTACAGCAAGTATACAAGTGGCTACACACTCCTACTCTACAGTTGGCAGGTTGGAAACGTGCCTATACCCAGCCAGTGAACAAGAGGGGACTGGGAGGGGGGTGGTGCTTGGAGACTTTCTGTCCCAAGGAATGAGCAAATGGGTAGCCCATCAATAAAACTGTAACATAACAATGTAAAGTAGTTCTAGCCACCAGGACAAGCAGGTCAGACATGTAAGAGCGAGCACAGGGACAATCACATTCAATAAATATGAATTTTATATCAGCGCATTTTGCTGCCAGCTCATTAAACTGGAGTAATAAGTATGGGTCTGAGGAGCCTCTTAACACACTGCAGCCAGGAGGAGGGCCGAAGAGGAGCAGGCATGGGGCCTCCCCAGGGGGGATTGAGAGTGGCAACAAGAGGAAAGGACATTCACCACAGCAGCCTAGGATGCGCCAGAATGCCTCACACTGCAAATAGTGCGACCCAAGGACGAGAAACTAGAAGCCCAGCACAGAGCATGTAGCAGCTAAAGCAGCTATTTGCTGTTGCACTGACTCCCTTCAGGAACGCTCTATGGACCTCAGCATAAAGGTGCAGGCAGGTGCACAGTGGCACTATGGCACAGTGCCTTCCCGTGTCTGCCCCACTTGTATAGTGCATACTCTGTGCACCTGCACACATAGACTGGTTCTGTGCGTCCAGCCAGTACAGTTATAGAATCAAAGCCTTCCAGAAGTCTAGCCTCACTTCCTCTCAACTGTCTCTGCCCTTTGCAGTCTTGATTTTGGATGCACTCAACATTCTTGTACAGCAACAGCTCTCAACCTGTGGGCTGAGACCCCTGGAGGGGTGTTGAATGACCCTTTCACAAGGGCTACACGTGAGAAATCCTGCACAGCATGTATTTGCACTACGATTCCTAATTGTAGAAAAATTACAGTTATGAAGTAGGAACAAAAAAGTGTTATGGTTGGGGGTCACCACAAAATGAGGTACTGTATTAAGGGATCACAGCATTAGGGAGGTTGAGAACCTCTGCTCTGTAGAAATACTCCCTGACCAGTGCTCCCAATCCAAATGGCTTTTCTCTTGTTATTCCCTCTCACAGCCTCATGTTCTTTCCTCCCTGGCATTTATTCCAATTTGTAATTAAATATTTATCCGAGTGATTATTATTTCATGTCCTTTTCTGCAGCTGGGCTGTAATCTCCCTAAGAACAAGGACCAAGCCTTCACATGGCCACCGTTGTGACTTGCATTCCGCACAGACTGGGTGCTTAGTAAACTGTGATGGATGAGATGGAGCCCATACACATCACTTGCTGCTCACAGGCAAGGAAAGGCATGGATGGCTTATGTATTGCAGGACCCTTAAGTGCTTGTTAAAAACTCATCACATAGCAGCCGTTCAATGAAGGTTTACTCAGAGAGTGAGACACAGCTCTTCAGGTCCTCCGGACTAGATTCACATTGACCCTCACATAGCAGCTGTTCAACGAAGGTTTACTCAGAGAGTGAGACGCAGCTCTTCAGGTCCTCTGGACTAGATTCACATTGGATTTCCCACGGCAGATGATGCTTCCTGGATTGCCACAACCTTGTCAGTTATCTGCCATTCTGCAACTTGTATCTGAAGGGTTCTGACATCTAATCAACAGATATATGTTACATTTCTCTTATATCACTGCCTACCTAGGCCAGGGGTTATGGCTGATAAATCAAATACTACCTAGTACCCATTTTATAAATAAAGTTTTGTTGACACATGACCAGGCCACTTATTTTTTATTTTATTTTATATCTAATTTAATTTATTTATTTTGTTAGATATTTTCTTTATTTACATTTCA
Source organism: Mastomys coucha (assembly GCF_008632895.1). Taxonomy (NCBI): domain Eukaryota; kingdom Metazoa; phylum Chordata; class Mammalia; order Rodentia; family Muridae; genus Mastomys; species Mastomys coucha. The sequence goes on from NW_022196904.1 coordinate 108,052,920, forward strand.
AACATTATTTCCTCACTTTCCCCTCCAAAAACTCCCC
>NW_022196904.1:108052966-108074235 GCF_008632895.1 Mastomys coucha
CCCCCCCGCCCTCCTGCTCACTAACCCACACACTCCTGCTTCTCTGACCTGGCATTCCCCTACACTGGGGCATCAAACCTTCACAGGACCAAGGGCCTCTCCTTTCATTGATTCCCACAAGGTTATCCTCTGCTACGTATGCAGCTGGAGCCTTGAGTCCTTCCATGTGTACTCTTTGGTTGGTGGTTTAGTCCCTGGGAGCTCTGGGGGTACTGGTTGGTTCATATTGTTGTTCCTCCTAAGGGGCTGCAAACCGTTCAGCTCCTTGGGTTCTTTCTCCAGCTCCTCTATTGGGGGCCCTGTGCTCAGTTAAATGGATGGCTGTAAGCATCCACTTTTGTATTAGTTAGGCACTGGCAGAGCCTCTCAGGAGACAGCTAAATCAGGTTCCTGTCAGCAAGCACTTGTTGGCATCCACAATAGTGTCTGGGTTTGGTAACTGTATATGGGAAGAATCCGCAAGTGGGGCAGTCTCTGGATGGCCTTTCCTTCAGTCTCTGCTCCAATCTTTGTCTTTGTATCTCCTTCCATGGATATTTTGATCCCCCTTCTAAGAATCCACTCTGTGGTTTTCCTTTTTCTTGAGCTTCAAGTGGTCTATGAATTGTATCTTGGGTATTCTGAACTTCGACCAGGCCATTTGTCATCATGCTATCTGTGGCTACTTTTATGCTGTGACAGTAGAGCTTTGTAATTACAAGAGAGACTGTATAGAGTCATGGATCCTAAAACATTTGTTCCAGTCTTTTACAGGACACTTCTGAGCTCTGGTCCAGCTCAATAGCCTTGACTAATTATCTACCTTTTCTGCAGCTGGGCTGTTCCTTTGTTGAAAGCAGAATTCTAGTCCCTGTGTGTGTGTGTGTGTGTGTGTGTGTGTGTGTGTGTGTGTGTGTGTGTGTATGTGTCTGAGCCTCAGCACACACAATCTTCACTTCTGTTCACATCCTGTGACTGTTGACACTATCAGTTCAGAGCTGAATATATTATTAGGTACTGAGGAGTCACTAGCAGATGAGACAGAGTCTGGTTCATGAGTGTCCTTGGCTCTTCAGAGGATGGATGGGTAATAAGCAGGTAGCCAAACTCACTGTGGTAGCTTGAGGAGAGGGAGGAACTGTGGGTGTGCACTTAGAGTGCCTGTTTCCATCTGCCAGGACAAATGGCCACCTGTGGTGCCTATTAGCATACCAAAGTGCAGGCCGGGTATCCAGCTCAGCCTGTACCAGTGACTCTTCTCAGATCCTCACCCACACCTTCTCCTTACCCTAAACTTTTCTGGGTTGGAGGTCTCACATCCCTGCTTCCCTTCCCCCAGGCCTCTTTGCCACATAACCCTGCCATATCAGCCACACACTCTCTTGGCCTCTTTGCCCTCTTCTCTTTTGGTCCTCCACTCCTAGGTCTTGGTCCCTCCTCTTGGGCTCCTCTCTTCTCTGTCTTCTCTTCCTTTCTCCCTCTCCCCCAACCTCTCCTCTCACGGCCAGGTTCAATCTGCTGGTCATGGTCAGTGTGCTACTTTCTTTCCCTGCTCTGGGCTCTTCCAGATGCCTCTGGCTGTGTTCTCCCCCAAACTTACAATAAAACCCATATCCTCAGCCATTCTTAGGAGCAGTCAAGTCCTCATTTCATAAACCAGGCAGATTCGAGAGCACTTTTTCTCCTAATAAAGCACCATCCACAGCCCGACGAAATGACTTCATCCAAGTCCAGCTTCGAAAGCCAAGGCATTTACCGTGGTCACTTACAGGAGCCCAGGTGACTCAAAGGGGGCTGCATAACTGAAAAGTTTACCCCAGTACCCACGACAACGGCTTCTATGAGGCTTCTGTATACAGCTTGCAGGCAGTTCCATGGACGAGGCTCTCTTCTCTCAAAGTTGGTTCTGCTAAAGTAACCTCAGAGAAGGCCCCGTGAGTCCTGCAACTCTCAGCTTCTCCAGGCTTTAGAGTCTCTCTCCTTCCTTTAGGAGGGAACATTTGAATTTCAGGGGGACAATTATACAACAGTACTGGAGGGGCCATTCAACCTGCTCAGGCCCAGAGGGCGTTCTGAGGAGAGTCACTTTCAGTTGAAACTAGGCTTAGTTACTGTGGGGACAAAACCCTAGAGCCACTCACTGTATTAGTCAGGGTTCTCTAGAGGAAAAGAACTCAAAGAATGAATACATACGCATATATACGGGGTCTGTCTCCCAAAGGAGAGCCTGAAATTCCAAGAGTTGTCCAGTCCATGAGGTTGGATGCCTCATCTGGTCTTCAGTATAAGCCAGAATCCCAAAGAAGTAGGATCTAATGCCAGTGAGGGAAAGGACTTGCCAGTTAGAACAAACAGGCAAAGAGCAAGCTTCCTTCTTCCATGTCTTGGAAGCTGGCAGCAGGGAGTGTGACCCAGATTAAAGGTGTGTCTTCCCACCTCAAAGGTCTGGACTAGAAGTGAATCTTCACACTTCAAATGATTTATTTAAGAAAAAAAAAATCAGTGCTGGCAACATGGCTCAGCGGGTAAGAGCACTGACTGCTCTTCCGAAGGTCCTGAGTTCGGATCCCAGCAACCACCCATAATGAGATCTGACGCTCTCTTCTGGGCTCACGGCCATTGGTACAGCTACAGTATACTCATACACATAAAATAAATAAAATAAATCTTTAAAAAAAAAAGAAAAAAGAAAAAAAATTCCCTCACAGGTGTGCCCAGCTGCTTGGGTTTTAGGTTGATTCCAGATGTAATCAAGTTGACAACCAAGAATAGCCATCCCAGCATTCTGGGAGGACTTCCGAGTCACATTGCTCTTTGGTCTTTGTGGGTAACTACAATACTCCAATTTGAGGTTGGAGGGGCAGAGCAGAGAACAAGGCTGGGCAGGAGAGCGACAAGGCTTTGCCTAGAGAGGCTTGGCAACTTCCTGTTGCAGTTCATTCCCAGGAATGTGGATGTGAGCCCCAGGGCAGATCAAGGCTGGTACTGGCCCAACAGACAGCTATCACCTGTTGTGATTGACAGGTGCTTTTTAACAGGTGCAAGATCACCCGTGCCTATGTCCTGCAGGATGATTAATAGGTAACTGAACACTGTGTATGGCCTAGGTGCCATCAGGGGTGGGAGGGTGGGGTGGGGAGTTCCTCACCTCAGGTTGTTAGGTGCCATCTGGATATACAATGTTGCTATGGGACATCAATGCAATCCTGAAATAAGACTTTCTGATATTTACAGTTAGCTAATTTTTGTTGAATATTTGCTGCGCATTGGAGGTCATCTGGCATTGCATTAGGATTTTGTTTGATTGTCTTTTGTTTGTTTTGTTGTTGTTGTTGCCACTGTGACAAAATACTTGACAGAGACAACTGGAGGTAAGAAGGATTCTTCTTTTGGCTCAGGAATGATGCAGTGTGCCATGTTGAGGAAGCCATGACACTGAGCACAGTCCTGGCAGTGCCGACAGGAGCACGAGGTGCAGCTCACTTCTTCCTTTTCGTTCAGCCGAGACCCCAGCCTACTAGATGCTGCCGTCCACACTCAGCACAGGCACTCCCGACTCTGTTACACCTCTCTAGGAACATCCTCAGGTAGGTGGCTAGAGGTGTATCTCCTGGGTAATTATAAATTCAATCAAGTTGACAGTCAAGATTAGCCATCACAGGCATTGAACATGTTTAATTGTCTCATATGACACATGCATTAGCATCATCTCATCTGGCAGGTGGAGAAATGAAGGCATGGAGTATAGAGGGGACACACATGACTGGGAGAGCTGAGAGCTGAACCTTTTCATTTAAGGGCCTGAGTGAATCTTTTTCAAAACCCTGGGTAGGGTTGAGGACACTAAGCAGATGGTTAAATAAAAACCAGAGGCTGCCAGCATTAGGCGTTAGACCCCCAAGGAAGGATTAATGAGCGTCATAAAAATAGAATGATGAGGGATTTAAAAACTAGGTTCCTTAAATAAAGAGCAATGTGCTTCTAATAGCCATCTTGTCCTTCGTGGACTGAGATGTTCCAGGTACCAGATGTGTCTGGGTCATGGTTCTCAATATTCAATGTGCATGAGCCTTCCTGGATTAATTTTGAACATGTAGATCTTTGATATTTTAGAGAAAGCGTTTAAGTAAATAACCAAAGGCAGCATTTTATCACACAGTCGTGTTTGGGACTGCTCTGGTGAATGCAGGAACATTTGTCACAAAGTCCCGTCAGAGAGTCGGGAAAGATCTGGTCCAGTCTGACAGTGCGGGTGAGGCACTTCATCTGTATCTCTCTGTTTAGGCAGAAACTCTTCCACCTCTTCCCAACCATATGTCCTTTCAGGGAAAGCCACCTGGTCTCTATGGTGCCAGATTTCTTACTCTGTTTGTGTCAAGGACCAGATTCATTAACCTTTTTGTTACATGGTATTGAGAAGGCCACAGAGTTCTCTAGCCTCATTTTCCTTACCTATAACATGGGCAATAATTGTGGTGTTATGAGAAGACCACCAGGAGTTGTAGAGATGGCCCAGAAGTCAAGAACACCTACTGCTTTCGCAGAGGACTTGAGCTTGTTTTCTAGCACCCTTATAAGGTTACAGCCAACTCTAATTCTAGCCAACTATAATTATAACTCAACAACGTTGGCCTCTGTGGGTACCTGTATTCATGTGCACACCCATACTCACACCCACCCATCCACAACACTTAAAAATAATAAAAATATTTGTAATAAAAAATAATGTCAAGGAATAAAGTTAAGGAATAGGATTGTTTGAAAAGTTAGGTGAGAGACAAGTGAGTGGCCAGGCGACAGTGGACAGATGTCACTTCCCTCTCTCTCCTACCTTGGTTGGTCTGATGCATTGCTTCCCTTGGGTCAATTTAATTCAGTTAATGGGCTCTAGGAGTTAATGAGGTCTTAAATGTGCTTTAATTCCCAAGAAGGTGGAGGTGGGAGTTTGTTGCTTTCTTTCAGTGGTCCTTTCTGGGCTTCCTCACCCAAGGTTGCAGCAATTGTCAGCCCTCCACCTGATACATCCAGGTGGGGTGGGAGGGAAGTCATCCAGCATCAATACTAGTCAAGCCTTTGTAAGACTCGGGTTGCCCCTGGCAGCCATCTGCTTCGATGTCCTTGGATGGGAAGGCTTGTTGCTGTCATTTCATTAGTGGACAACTCAGGGATAAAGACTCACTAAGAAACCTGGAAGGCACAGCTAGACCAGGCTGGCACCTGGCCAGACAGCGTCTAGGTTTCTGGGGACCTTCGGTATCAGCCATGGGAGCCAAGCTTTCTCAGTTTCTTTGGGGCACACTCATCAGTGTACAGGGGACTCTGGGTAAAACCTTTCTGGCTGTTGTTATAAGGCAGAAAACTTGTGTGTGGAGAATGCTGGTGGAACAGTTGCTGCCAGGTGAGCCTGTGGTGGCTCACTCCTCATCTCCCATGAGAACAGTCCTTCCTTTTTTGTGTCCTGGAACAGTAGAGTACTTGGTCTATTTGTGGTATCCACTTGACTATTGATTGATTGACTTTCTTCATTGCTTATATATCTTTCCATACTGATAATAGCGGCAGGAATAATACCAGCCCCTGTCTTAGTGAGTCATCATTGTGCACCAGTCTTAAATGGTCACACAATCCTTTTAGTGTGTGTACCTATGGTGTGCATACCATTTTGACAACCTTCATTTTATACATCTCAGAACTCCAAGTTCCTCAGAAAAATTCTAAGGTCATACAATCAATGAAAGGCATATCCCAAAGTTGAGAGTTCAAGGTTAGCCCTCACTTTATTCTCTGCACACATTTTTATGACCATTGAAGATGAGTACTGCTTGTGTGCAAGCCTATGTGTATGCATGCATGTTCCTGTGGGCTATTTCATTTCCTACTGATAATACTGTGTGTGAAGTTTTTGCCATGTTAGAAGATACAGACCTAAGAGGGGGGATATCATTTGAAATGTAAGCGAATGATTATGAAATGAAATGTAAAAAATGATTAATAAAAAAGGTATGGACTTATTTTATTATTTTTAATGATCACTAAGTACTTTGCAAACACGTAGCTCTCAGAGATTGAACTTAGGTCACAAGCTTTTACTGGCTGAGCCAACTGTCTGATTTTATTTGCTGATGAAGAGCATTTTGAGCCATGTTAATCCTTCAAATTTTCAGTTATGGATTACACAGCCTTTCTGGATCCTACACTCATTTAGATACATGTTGGGTCTTGCATGGTGACGAACAGCCTAAGGCCCCACGTCAAGACTGGTCTGGATCTTAGCCTCATCAGTGTGCCCAGCCTGTGGGGCTTGGTCAGTGAATGCTTGAAATCATCCAATGTTTAAGTTATTGCTGAACTAGTAAGTTGCCATAAGATTTAGAAACTTAGAATACCCATGTGTTATATCATAGGTGGTTGGAACAGGGATTGGGAAAGAGCTCAGTAGGGTCTCAGATTATCTATATTGTCTGTTCATTTTTTTTTTCAAAAAATTTTAAATTTAATCTTTGAATTAGGTGTGCCTGTGTGGGGAAATGTATATGAGCACAACTGCTAGTGTAGGCCAGAGCAGACACAAACTCTCCTGGAGCTGGAGTTCCAGGGAGCTGTAAGCCATGTGTGTGCTGGGAGAAAACTAGATCCTCTAGAAGAGCACTGTGTGCTCTTCAGTCCTGAGTCATCTCTCTAGCCTCAGGCTTTGCTCATCTCAAGCTCACTTGGCCAAGGATTTGCATTTGAATTCATGGGGTTGCTGGCAAGTTATATATCTCATCATCATGGGCTGAAGGCTTTGGCTCCTCCTGTTTCCATACCCTCCAATATAGCAGCTTGTCTTATCAAATCAGGAAGGTGGAAAGGCAATGGAAAGTCTGTGACTAAGGCTGGACCCACAGTCTTATACAACTTAGCATGGGAATGGCATGCCGCTACTTTGTGTGTGCATATATATGTGCATATATGTGTAAATGTTTGTATGTGCATATATATGGGTGCTATATATATGTGTGATGTATGCTGTATGTATGTATGTATGTGTGTGATGTGTACTGCATGTGTGAGAATGTATCTATATATGTTTATATATGTGTATGCATGATGTGTGTATGTATATATGTGTGTGGCATGTACTACATGTATGTATGTATGGGCATGTATATATGTAGGTGATCTTGCCTGTGCAGTTTGTACAGAGGCCAGAGGGGACATTAGGTGTCCCTCTCTATTATGCTCTTGCTTGAGACAGGGTTAATCATGAATCTGAAGCTTGCTGAGTTTTGGCTAGGCTGGCAGCCTGAAAGTCCCAGTGATATGACTGTCTTCCTCAAGCACTGATGTTCTAGGCACATACAGCCATGCCCAACTTTTACATGGCTCTGGGATCCAAACTCAAGTCTTCATGTGTATATAGTAAGTGCGTTCACCCATTGAGTTTCTCCCCAGGCCCATAAGCATTATATTAATGCACACAGTCACCTCATAATTGCCAATGTAGTTAGTTAATTACAGTAAAGGCCTCAGGACAAGGACATCTTTGTGCACACACTGAGGAAACTGATATTCAGAGAGTCCCAGAGACTAACACATGATCACACAGGAAGAGGAGCCAGAATTTCAATCCAGGAGTTAGTTTAGAGCTTAGGCATCATAAAAAAGACCATTTAGCTGTGGGGCTTGATGGCACATGTTCTCAGACATAAGAGGTAAAGGACAAAAGAGTGATTAAGACACATGTTGGGGAAGAAAGAGAGGAGAGAGGATCAGACAGACTTGTGGCAGAAACAACCTAGTGGGGCAGCTCAAATTTCAGAGGTTCTTGTTTTTTATGGTGGGGAAGTCGAGTGGGACAACTCACATCATGGTGAACAGGAAGAGAAAACAGGAACAGGAAGGAACCAGGGCAAGATACAGCCACCAAGGACAGACCCCTACTGCATTACTTCCTTCAACTAGGCCCCACACCCACAGATCCATCACCTCCCCATGGGCTATCCAAATTCCAACTCCATTAATAGATTAAACCATTAATTACTGCCAGAGCCCACATGATCCAATCATTTCTGGACACATCCTTACAGACACACCATTTAAGTGTGGCCTACTAATCTCCCAGGTACTTCTCAATCCAATCAAATTGACTATCAGGATGAACTGTCACAAGGACTTTGAAAGTCAGACTTAAGTTTGAATCCTGTTCAGATGACTTGCAGCTGTGTGGCTTGGACATCAGGCTCATTCACTCTCCCAGTTGCCAGTGAGGCCGCTGGGAGGCTGGAATGCCGCCCTAACACAGCCTGTGAAGGGCTTCCCCAGGGCTGGGCTTGCAGCCTGCATGGCTGCTTGTTCAGGTCAGGAAGGGCTGTTGTTTATAAACATGCACTGAGTGCTTTTCACATTGCCTTCAGAACCCGATTATTAATTTTCAGTGGGATGAGCTCAGGGACTCTCTTTCTGAAGTATCATTTATGATGGCTATTCTATGTTTGTTGATTCTGCATGCAGAAAGCCACTTGATTAAGAATTGATGAAAAAAAAGTCGTAATTCAGACAAATAAAAGATGCTGCTCGAGAGGAAGTTTTGACAAGCGTGAAATGACTGCAAGAGTGTGGTGTCATGGTTAACGGGACTGAATAATTGGCCTAGTGGGAACCTGCCAAGCTAGACAATGGACATCAAGGGAATTTACCCTCCCGGGATGAGGACAGATACCCGGAAGCCCACACTCAGTGGTAGGATGCTAGGCAGATGGTTCCCTCTATTCTTCCCTAGTTGAGAAATTAATAGAATCAGAAGTCAGACAGTGAAATAAATCAAGCCCATCGTTAGCTACTCTGGATTGTCAAGGAACTATTGTGCTTAAATCATCCTAAATTCTCTCCTCGCTCAGAATGTAATGGAAGGTAGGAAGAAAGAGGGGGAGAAGAGAAGAGAGAGAAGATGGGAGAAAGGAAGGATGATGGAGGAAAAGAGTGACAATTTAACACCCCTAAAAGCAAACAATGAATGAACCAATGAGACTCAGGCTCTCGCCAATTTACCAATCATATGAATGCTCCGCCTCTTAGGGTGGAGCCAGTGAGGGACAGAAGGAAAGGGGATGGTTTATTAAGCAAGCTAGTTTGTATCTTATGAACTGTTCTGGGTAGGGGGTGAGAGAACTCTGGTTCCCTACTTCCATTAGGGCAATGGTTCTCAATTTGTGTGCCATAATCTCTTTGGGTCAAGGGGAGTGAATGAACTTTTCACAGGCTTATATATTAGATATCCTTCATATCTAATATTTATATTACTAGCAAAACTACTGTTATGAAGAAGCAAGGAAAATAATTTTATGGTTTGGGGTTACCACAACATGAGGAGCTGTATTAAAGGGTCGCAGCATTAGGAGGGTTGAGAACCACCGCGTTAAGGAATGATCCTAATACTGAGTTTTTCTGTGTCAGGCCCTTCATATGAATTATCTTGTTTAATCTTTTAATCTTTACAACCAAATTCTTTGGTTTTCTTCTCAGGTTTTAGATGGGAATTCACCCTGTAGCTCAGACTGGCTGCCAAGTCAGATTACTATCCTCCTGTCTCAGCCTTTCAGGTGCTGGGATTAAAGGTGAGAGCCACCACACCTGGCTCTTGTTTTAGTTTTAGAGTTGTTTATTTATTTTTAAATGTATAAGTGCATGTGTTTGTGTGTGCCCAGTGTGCATGGAGGCACACAAAGGCATCAGATCACTAGAACTGGTGTTTGCTGGGCACCAATCCTCAGGTCCTCTAGGAGAGCAACTAACACTGTAACCACTTCATCTGTCCACAGCCAACTTGGAGCAAGAGAACAAAGTAATCCAAACTAAGGATACTGGAATCTGGATATCTGATCAATCACTTGAGGTCGTACAGCTAGGAAATGCCATGCTGAGATTCAAATCCAGGTGTGCCTGATATCAGACCTTGAGTGTTTTAAAATGCTACTTTTTTCAAAAAGTGATCCATGGACTTCCAGTTCTCAGTTACCCGGGAGTGTTTTTAAAATGCAGTTTTCCATATATCCGTCTCCCATAGACGTTCCTGGCTCCTGAAGCCCCAGGGTATTCTGACACATACCTGAGTTTGGGAATGAAGACACTGGAAGTCTAGATTTCAAATTCTGTTTTTGCTAACTTGCCTTTGGCACAAAAGCACAGGCAATTGTTTGCAAGCAGAATTCTTCTTTAATGTTTTTTTTTTTCCTTTAATTTATTGAATCTGGCAGCTTGTGGGGAGCCGGGCAAGCCAGGCCTCTCTGCTCTCAGGAATCCAAGCTCCTGTAAAACTCTGGACGTCATCCCTGCTTGCTACAACTTTTCTTCGAGTCTTCAATATAGATGCTTTCCCCTTTGTCTAATGGTGACCCTTGTGCCAACAGAGGTCAAGAGCAGATTGGAAGATTGCCTTACGACCAGCCTTTTTGCTTTGCAGGGCATGGTTGTTTATATGGATTGGAAAGGCACTTACATACATTTGTATAGATCTGCATAGATTTGCATGTATTCAGGCTGTACTTAGATTTCTCTCATTTGTTTGGCTCTATTCTTGACTAGACTGCAGTATGTGCATATACATATTTAGTATATGCAAACTGCAGCCTGCCCAATCCTCGGGAAATTTCAAATTACCTTTCCTTTCCCCCAATTTTCATGTTTGTGACTGTGGTGTACGTGTGCGTGTGTGTGCGTGTGTATGAGTGTGCGTGCGTGTGTGTGTGTGTGTATGTGTGTGTATGTATGTGTGTATATGTGTGTGTGTGCACTGTGTGTGTATGTGTGTGTGCATGTGTGTATGTGTGTGTGAGTGTGCGTGTGTGTATGCATGTGTGTGTGTGTGTGTGTGTATGCATGTGTATGTGTGTGTGTGTGTGTGTATATATGTGTGTGTGTGTGTGTGTGTATGTGTGTGTATGTGTGTGTATGTATGTGTGTGTGCACGTGTGTGTGTATGTGTGTGTGTATGTGTGTGTGCACGTGTGTGTGTATGTGTGTGTGTATGTGTGTGTGCATGTGTGTATGTGTGTGTGAGTGTGCGTGTGTATGTATGTGTGTGTATGTGTGTGTGCACGTGTGTGTGTATGTGTGTGTGTATGTGTGTGTGCATGTGTGTATGTGTGTGTGAGTGTGCGTGTGTGTATGCATGTGTGTGTGTGCGTGTGTGTATGCGTGTGTATGTGTGTGTGTGTGTGTATATATGTGTGTGTGTGTTCAGACAGGACAGGAGGCTTGAAGTTGATGCCAGGAATCATTCTCAATCACCATTCTACCTTATTAATTAAGTCGAGGCCTCTCAACCAAGTCCAGTAGTTTGGCTAGTTAGCTTGCCTTGGCAGAACTCTTGTCTCTTCCTTTTGAGGATAGAGGGACAGGCAGACTTCCAGGTCTCCCAACATTTATGTTGTTTCTGGGGATCTGTAAATTCAGATCTGGGAATGTGTAAATTCAGGTTCACACATTTCCATGACTAGTGATTAACCAGTGAGCTATCTCCCAAACCCTGATTTCATGTTAAAATTTTTTTCCCCACTTGTAGAATATTGGTTTGGAGACCCTTACCCAATTGCTAGGACAGGTGGAATTTTTTTTTTAACTGAGCAGTTGGAGGCAGTGTAGGGTAGTGCTTAACAGCATGGGGTTTGCAGTGAGATCTGGGCTCAGATCCTGGTTCGTGCACTATTAGCTATTTAACACAGACACACTGCTTAGCTGATCAAGGCACTGTTTTCTCAACTAAGGAGAATAAGGATGGTATTTCCTTAATGGTACTGATGTGAGAATTAAATGCTTGTAAGGCAGCTAACCTTTGTTTGGAGCCTGACCCTTTGGCTCAGAAAACAGCAGCGATTAACAGCATTGTTCTCCTGCATTCAGAGCAGTGGAGATGATGATGGAGAAGAGAAAGAGAACTCGAAATGCTTCCCACCTGGGGGTTTTCACTTTTAAAAGAGTCGTTTGTGTGTTACACGAATGCATACAGGCATGTGAAGGTGTGAGCACCTCTGCGTGCCCACAGAATCTGGAAGGGAGCACTGCCCACCCGCCCTTGTCACTCTCAAGTGTTTTCCCTGAACCCCATGCTTGCATTTTCTCAATGAGGTTAGAAACAGTGAGCCTTAGAGATTCTCCTGTCTGCATCTGCATCTGAGCTTCGATTACAGGTATGCATGGGCTGCTTGGCTTCTTACATTAGCGCCAGGACTGAACTCTAGTCCTCATGAATGTGCAGCAAGCATTCTTAACCACTGAACCATCGTTCCAGCTCTACAATGGCTTTCTTAATCCTAGAAGATAAGCATTCAGTAGTAAGGGAGGAAAAAATTCCATGTTAGTGTGATTTTATAAATATGCCCCTGAATTCTTTGGTCTCCTGCTCTTCAGGAGCAGATTGTAGAGATTAAGCCTGTCTCCCTGAGTGTCCACTGAGCTTATTGTCTAGATTAGACTTTTTAGTCATGGTGTCAAAAGACCTGACATAAACAACTTAAAAGGAGGAGAGATTTGTTTCTTTTGACCCACTGATGCTGAGCCTAGAGTCAGGCAGGACAGCTTGGTAGGGAGCACGGGCAGAAGCTGCTCATGGCAGACAGGAAGTAGAGAAGCAGAAATGGAATGAGATGCAGTCCCATAGGTGTATACCCAGTGACTTAAGTCCTCCAGGCAAGCCAGGTCTCCTAAAGCTTTTAAGGACCTACCAAGTTTGTGCCACAAGCTGGGGACCAAGCATTCCATACCCGAGCCTTTCAGAGAGATGGTGCATATGCAGACCAAAGCTCTACCTACTTCCAATGAATAAAACATGGCAGAAAGGGCTAGCCTGGCTAAGACTAGGTCTCCAAGCCTCCGTTCCTGCCTTGAGTGCATATGCCTTTTTGTTCCCGATTCAATATCACTGGTGGAAGCCACACGGCAAGAAGCCCTCTAGAGAGACACACATGGGGATGTATTAAAGCCTCCTGCCAACAGCCATGTAATTGAACTTGGAAGTGACTCTTCCAGTCTGTCAGGAGCAGCTGAATCTGATAGCTTGGCAAGGACTGTACAAGAGAGCTTGAACTAGGACCATGAAGCTAAGGCTCTCCACAGTCCAGACCTCCTGCAGCGGTGGAATAATGAATGTTTGCTGATTAAATGTGTGAAGCCATTTCTAAGTTTTGGGGGAATTGGTTACACAGCATACCCTAACTGGAGCTGTTGGGGAGATGCTCTGCTCTGGCATCATAGGGGCTGCACCCCTTGCTCTGAAGAGTGAGAGGAAATGATAGCTAGGTTCATGCAGAACAGTACTGAGGCATGGTGAATTCTAGCTTGTGGTTGATTGCCACTTCCGAGATTGATGCCTTCATGTTCCTGGCACACTCACCTATGTCTCTGAAGTCTGGACAACCTACACAGTCTATGGATAAATAAAGCATGCATAAAGCAAAAGATAGTTCTCATCTTACCATTCACCAGGTTTATGGCTGAGGTCCCAGTAACCAAAGACAGAGGAAAGCCTATGCATATATTATATTAATATATGTTTTACATGAATGGAAACCTTTGATGCAAACAGGGAATCCTGTGTTAGCTTTATCTGATGGAAATGGGCAGTCCTGTAGAAACAGGAAAGGCATGTGCTCTAACAGTTTAATGTGGTTTAGCTGTCTAATGGCAGCGAGTTGTTTGTCAAGAGCCCAGATTCTCATCTGGGACTGTGTCTTCAATGTTCCATTCCTTTTCTTTGTAGTGAGGAGTAGGGACTTATGCTAAAACTCAGGGTGACTTAAGAGAATTCTTTTATGGCCTGGATTAGGGGAGAAGGACAAGGAAAAGGTGAAAGTGACTCCTCTGCTCCTGGTTTCTCAGTCCCAGGATAGGTGGGGTGTTGAGAACCTCACTGTGTGACTACAAATTGCAACAGCTGCTAAAACTAGGCTTAGTCAGTGGCCATCCTCCATAGAGGCTGGAGCAGTTGGGATAGGGGTGAGTCCTATTCCAGGGCTGGTGGGAAGCAATGAACTTCTCTTTCATTCATGAAGCAGATAGTATGTTATCTGTTCATTTATATGTATATGTTTGTCTGTTTGCCTGTGTCTATCCCTCCCCTTATCCAGGTGTATTGAGTGGTGTGTGTGTACTAGCACACATTGAGCCACCGCAGCTCTTTGTTTACCAATAATTTTGAGTTTATATAGTAAGCTAATTGTTTTATGTTAAATACCACAAGCATGAGAGTCTGAGTTAGATTCCCAGAATCCTTCTTAAAAAACAAAACAAATAAACAAACAACAAACCTGGGTGTGGTGTGTGCCTGTGCTGCAGAGGTGGAAGCAGAAGAGTTCCTGGAGCTTACAGACTGGTCAGAATAGCTTAATTAGTAAGCTCCAGGCCAATGGAAGAACCTATCCCAAGGAGGTAGGCATCATTCCTGAAGATGGCTGCAGAGGCTGTTCTCTGGCTTCCACATGCATACACACACACACACACGTGCAACCATGCACACACACAACACATAAATATTTAATAAAAGAAAGACACTGTTGACAGAGGCATCAGCAGGAGTAAGGGCAAGGAGAGAGACTCTGTAGATGAGACAAGCAAGGGGATGCAGGACCAGTCCCTGTGAACCTGGCAATAGCTGGTTTGTTTTTCCTTGAAGTTAGAAGGTTCTAGCAAACAATAGCTCTCTCATGGTGGAGTTTTAGAGAGTGTGACTCCTGAAGGAGGAGAATTCTTTTGGGGGACAAGTCTGGGGTTAGGCTCAACCTGGTCTGGGAAGCTTATATTCTGAAGCAGGAGATAGGAGGAGGCATGGTGTCCTGTCTGCCACTTGGCTGTGAGTGGCAGCTGTTTCCTGGGCCCTAACCATCTCCTCACACCCTCAGTGCTCAGAGTGCCACCTGAACCCTCCCCTCAAATTGAATTCCAGGACCAACAAGCCCTCATGTGGGCTGAGTCAATTCACTTGTGGTAGAAAATCATTAGATAGAGTGAGAAACGCAAATGCTAGGTTGGAAAAGAGACCCTGGAATGGGCGGGCTTCGCTGTCTTCCACACGTGAAAACCATCAACAACACTCATATAACCTCCTTGGAGGACAGAGAGAGGCTCTGGGAGACATTGCTTTGGACTTTATGGTCTCTCTATGGTCCTGGAGAAGACGAAGCTGTGGGAGAGGAGAGTGTCAACTATGAGGTTGAGTGGCTTGGGCACTGAATCATCCATATGACTGCTAAGGGACCAGCTGCTCCAAAGGTAGAATGTTCAGCCAGAACACACAGACCAGCCTCCAGAGTGGCCTAGGAGAGGGCCAGCCTCAGCCAGTCTCCTAGGTGTAGTAGAGACAAACAGTGGCCTTCCATTTTTTTTTTTCTCAAAAAAGAAATGAAAGCCAGGCGGTGGTGCCACACGCCTTTAATCTCAGCACTTGGGAGGCAGAGACAGGCAGATTTCTGAGTTCGAGGCCAGTCTGGTCTACAGAGTGAGTTCCAGGACAGCCAGGGCTACACAGAGAAACCCTGTCTCGAAAAACCGAAAAAAAAAAAAAAAAAAAAAAAAAAAAAAAAAAGAAATGAAATAAAATAGGCTTAAAAAAGGGACAAATGTTTGAAAATAAGAAAATATATTTATGTTCAAAAGTCTCTTTCCTAATGATTACTAACTTGGCCAAATTTACAAAATGAAAAGTGATTATTTTAATGTTTGAGTTGGTAACATTTCTATGTGGTTCAAAATCCAGAAAACATGAAAAATTCCAGTGATAAGTATTTCTTCCAACCTGTTCCTTAGCTGTCCTCTAGGGCAGTGATGGCAGCTTCTCCTTACTTGGGCAGTATCTTGTTCAGCTTCAAAATATGGAGACTCTTCTTCCACCAGCCTCCTTCCCAGTAACCAGTATTCTAGGTGGGACCTGTCATTTGCTCAGTGGCAACCCCCTTCCCCTGCCCTTTCTCTCTTTTTCTCCCTGCTCTTTTTTCCCTCTCTGGTTTTTCCTCCTTTCATTCTTTCTGGGCTCCAGGGACTCAGTTCATGGCCTGGGAACATGGCCTGGGAACATGGATCTGGGTTGTTCCAAATTGGCAACAGATTTATGCAGCTTCTAGGGTTGAGAACTAAAGTCATGGATCAAGGAACTTTTCAAATACCTGGGTGGAGAGATCAGTTGCATGGGATCTAGCCAATCAGGGACATCCCTTCTATATGCTATCTGATGACAGGCCGTAGCTGCTGGGATGGAGAAAGAAAGTCGACTGTTATGATGATACATCCCCCAGAGACTCACATGATAGTCACTGGAGGATAGGTCAGACACAGAGGCAGGGAAGGACTGGTTATTAAGGGAACTAAGATAGCCCATGGTGCTTGACTCCGTTCTGACTTTCCACAATCATTGATTAGTCAGTTTAACACAGTGTGACTTTGTTTCCTTCCTGTAAACACACACACACACACACACACACACACACACACACACACACACACACACCTCAACAAATGTTACCATTTATCCTGTTCCTTCCAAACAGGGTTTCTCCTGGGTCTAGTTTATATGCTTTGTTTCTATGTGCCTTTGTAGATGGAAAGACGTTCACTTTGTTTCTGTGTGCCTTTGTAGATGGGAAGGCATTCTCTTACTTATTTTGTGTGTTTTCTATGTGTACATGTGTGAGTGCTTATGTATGGAGGCCAGAAGTTGAGGTTGGGTAGTTCCCTCCATTACTTTCCACGTTAGTTTTGAAGACAGGGCCACTCACTGAACCTGGAGCTTGTTGACTGGCTGACGAGTGAGAGCCAGGAATCCCCTTGTCTCTCTACCTTCACACCAGGGGATTACAGGCTCACACCACTGGACCTGGCTTTTTAACATGGATGCTGGGGATTTGAACTCATGTCTTCATGCTTGTTTGACAAGTTCTTTACTAACTGAGCCATCTCCCCAGTTTCCCACTTTTAAAAAATACAAGTCATTGTTCAGCTTGGACCCTGGGCTCAGCCTTATGCTGGGGACTCACAGACACTAGCTCTATTGTAATGGAGTCTCTGGGCCTAGGCTAGCTGGGAATTTCCCTTGGTCTCGTGTTGCTATTCAGTGTCCTTGAAATCCTCCTGACTTTTCATCTCTTCTGTGTCTCTGTCTCTCCACATGACCAGCTGCATATGTTTTTCTGCCTCTGATTCTTTCCTTCCTATTGTGTGTGTATATGTCTGTGAGTGTGTGTGTGTGTTTGTATGTGAAAGCATGAGCATGTATGCACATGCATGTGTGAGGCCAATGCTGGGTGCCTTCCTTCTCTACTCTCTACCATACAGAAGGAGACAGGTTATTTGGATCAACCCAGAGCTCACCATTTCAGCTAGTCTGTCTCATGACCTTGTTCCAGAGATTCCCTGTCCCTGCCTCTCATGCTCTGGGATTACAGACTGGCTGTTGTGCTCACCCAACCTTACATTGAATCTGGGGATCCAAACTTGTCTCATGTTTGCATGGCGAACACTTCACCCACTGCGCCATCTCCCCAGGCCCCATTTTCCTCTCTTGATGCTTCCTCTGGAATCTTGATGTATCTGATCTCTCTGTATGCTTGTGGAATTTAGTGAGGGGGTGGTGGTCTCAAAGTATATCCCCTTTAAGGGCACCAAATTTTGAGTATGCTCAAGTCTCTTGTAGAAAGGACATAAGTTTGTATATAACACACATTCCTCCTCCCCTGCAGTCTGACTCAGCTTTGTAGCTTACCATACTTCTACAATGTCAAGACCAGCAAATAGCTGCTAACTAGTCTGATTTTGGGATCAGTGACAAGACAGGGTCTATATTCATTATAGCTGTGTATTTTTGGAATAGTCTCACTCTGTCTTGGTCAAATCTCTGAAGACAGAATCTATGAATACAGAGGATTGACTGTTTAATCTCACAGGATTTCACTTCTCCTTCATAATGCAGTGGGTGGGCTTGGATTTACTGGTTTGCCCAATCAGGCTGCTATTTCTTGATCTCCCCCAGTGAATGCTCATGTCAGTGTGATTGATGATTGTGCTGGATAATCTTAACTGTCAACTTGACAACTTACAGTCCCCTGGGAGAGAGTTTCAAGTTAGAAATTGTCTAGGTCAGGCTGGCCTGTGGGCATGTATAAGGGATTTTCTTGACTGTTAATTGAGATAGGAAGACCTGCCCTGAATGTGGGCAGCATCACATTACAAACTGGGTTCCTAAGGATGAAGGAAGCCAGCTGGGTATGACCAAACAGTCAAGGGTGCATTTATTCTTCTGGTTCCTGTGGATGTGATGTGATGAGCTGCCTGAATCCCTGCCTCATCTTCCCTGAAGTGAGGGATGGAACCTAGGGTTGTGAGCTTAATAAACCTTTCCTTCTCTGTGTTGCTTTCCACAGGGTGTCTTATCACAGGAGCAGAAAATGAACCAGAACATTACAGATTGAGGATGTACTTTAGCTGAACTCTAGTCAGATTCTCTAGGATATGGGTGTGGTTTCCCAACAGGGTCTTGTCTTTCTTCATCCTCTCCCTCTTCTTCCTCATCCCTTCTTATATCAAAGCCTTCAAAAACTCCTTTCTGTGGTCTCCCTCCTCTGCTTCCGAAAGCAAAAGAATGCTGCTCGGAAGCTGTTTCCAAAAGGGAAAGAATGCCCTGGTAGGCCCAGGACTGAGGCTGCCCACCTGTGGTGTGAAACTCTGACTCCTGAGATCAAAGACTGACAATCAGCTCAGTTCTACCAGAACTCACACTTAAAGTTCCTGCTGTAAATAGACTGCTAGCATTCCTTCCTCTGGTCTCATGTTTATGTTAAAAGTCTGATTGTGTGGTTTCGTTTTTTTTTTTTTTTTTGCCTTTTACTGTATAAACACACTGCACCCTAAGTAAAAACACACCTTGATACATCTTACTTGGTGTCGTGTCTCTCTTTGCTCCCTAGCCGCTTAATTTCACAGGTCCAGTTTGTCTCCAATCCAGGACAATCCACTATCGCGTAGGGTCTGCGGGCAGACACTACACCTTTCCGAGTCCCTAGGAGTTCAAAGCTTTCCTCTCTTTAGTGAAGAACAAGCCTGCTGATTATCTATCAAGACCATGTGTCTGTAAGGTGGGGGCTAGGAGTCAGTCTCCCCCACTTACCATAGAGGTGAGTCAGTGAGAACTGAATGGGTCGGCTTCTTATCACTGATAAAATACCCGAGGAAGTGTCAGGATGAAAGCTTTATTTTGGCTCATGGTCTTAGAGGTTTGGTCTGTGGTTCTTCTACTGAATTGCTCTGGTTGTGTGCTGAGGTAAGGCCTCCTCATGCTGGCAGTGAAAGCTGCTCACTTAATGACAGAAGGGGAGCAACAGAAGGATGAAGAGGTGGGGCCGGAGAACAGTATCTTCTCCAAGGGCATGCTCAGTGGTCTTCCCTCACTTCTCAGTAGCTCACTGGTAAGGACAGCTGTGCTTCTAATAACACAGATCTTTGAGGGATACAAACCCTAAACCACAGGAGAACATTCTGCCTCCAGCTAAGATGGGACTGTGTGCTGGGAACTGAAGCCACTAACTAAACTAAGAGTGGGCGCCCTCTGTGTGTGTGTGTGTGTGTGTGTGTGTATGCATATGTGTGTGCATCCACATGCATGCACATGCATATAGAGGTCAGAGGTTGGCCTTGTCTTTTGTTTCTGGTATGGGCTGGAGCTTGCAGAGCAGTCTAGCTTGGCCAGTCAGAGAACCCTCCTGTATTCACCTTCTCCGTGTTGGGATCACAGGTTCCTACCACCATGCCCAGCTTTTGTACATGAATCGTGAGGGTTAAACTCATATTCTCATAGGGCAAACAATTTACTGACCAAATCCTCTCCTTAGACCCACAGCTATATATTTAGTTTTTTTTAGATTATAATTTAATTGGAGCATTTCTCCTTTCCCTTTCCTGACTCTAAGTCCTCCTATATAGTCCTCTCTGCTCTTCTTCAAATTCAAGGCCTATTTTCTCATCAATTGTCATTGCATGAATATATGTATATACATATATATTTCTCAATATAACCTACTCTAATGTCTAACATCACCAAATATTGGACAGAAATTTTTAATATTTTTGATAAAATCTATCATCCTCACACACATGCCCCTATTAACTAACTACAAGTTGCTTGCAGCAGGGCAGAATAGTTCATTCAGCCTGGAGGTCAGACAGCCAGATCTGAATGCCCACACTGATATTCACTAGCTGTGTGGTCTTCAGTGATTTATTTACTCTTCCCCTTTGTGCCTGGGCTTCCCTGCTTGTACATGTACAGCTCTGCAAGTTACCAAGAACTAATAATGATGCAAATGACTCTTGTCCATAGAAATACAAATAAATTACCTTTGGTAAAATGAAGTCGATTAGCAGATCGTGGCTATTGACCAGTTTTACATCTGTTAAATTTGCTTCGGGGATCCTGACTGTGTGTGCATATATAGCTATGGTCTTTTTTGACTTCTTTGAACATGGTTCTTTCTTTAATTAATGAGTTGAATAAAACCCTTGACATGTATTTATAGAAGTATATATTTTATCTAAATTAAGGGAAAGGGGAAAATTATGTATTTTATTAAAAAAAAAAATCTTGGTCTGGGAATATAGCTCAGTGGTAGAGTACTTGCATAGCTTGAATGGTGGTCCCTAAGTTCCACTGCAAGTACCGTTAACAGTTTTTGTCTTTTTTTTTTTTTTTGTAAAAAAGGAGAACACAGCTCAATTCCTTAACTTGTGTCCAAATTCCATGACAAAAAAAAAAAAAAAAAAAAAAAAAAAAAAAAAAGCCGCTTTAAGACTTGAATGGCTCAACCAGATAGACTGAACTATATTTCCTAGAATCTTCCTTCCTTCAGGTTGCCTGTGGAAAGCAGTTCACCTATATAGCTGTGGTACCCTCCCCTGACCCCCACCATTATCCTGGAGAGAGCTGCTTTCCTGGGCAAGTGTGTGTGTGTGTGTGTGTGTGTGTGTGTGTGTGTCCAGGCAAGATTACCAAAATGAGAGGCAGTGAGAGATGAAAGCTCATGTTTAAGAATCCCACCTTGTTCTGGATTCTTCTATTTTATATACACCTTACCTTCTCAACCATCTATGCGTGAACTTTAAGCTTCAGCATCAAACTGAAGAGGCAAATCTTTCCTCCAGGTGCAGTCTCTGTGACCAACTTCTCCCTTCCCCCTCTTTCTTTACCTCTCCCCCTTTACTTTCCACCTTCTTCCCTTCCTTCTCCATCTTGTGTGTGTGTGTGTGTGTGTGTGTGTGTGTGTGTGTGTGTGTGTGTG
>NW_022196904.1:108074947-108075151 GCF_008632895.1 Mastomys coucha
AGTCTATGAGAGGCTATTGGTAAAGCCTAGTTACAGCAGTGTTTTGGGAATGCAAGTACCAGACAATGACCATCAAGGACAGCAGCAGCAGTGGAGTACAGGCGTCTGGAGCCCAGAAGACAAGCTGTGTGCTGCGAAGGGCAGAGCTGGAGAAGTGACCGGTTAAGCCCTTAGAGGAGCCCAGAAGATCGTGAGTTGGATCCC
>NW_022196904.1:108075614-108082036 GCF_008632895.1 Mastomys coucha
AACCCTTTCCTCCCCAACTTGCTTCTTGGTCATGATGTTGTGCAGGAATAGAAACCCTGTCTAAGACACACCCCATTCCTGTGTGTGTGGAAGCCAGACAAGGATATTGGGTATCCTGTGCTATCATTGAACTTGGTGCTGGCTGTTTTATTTAAACTGATGACCAGAAAGCCCCAGTGAGCTTCCTGTTTCCTTCAACTATAAGGTTGGGGTACAGGTGCACACACAGTCATGCCTGGCTTTTTATGTGGATGGTGGGGCTTGAACTCAGGTCTTCATGCTTGTGCAGCAAGCACTATTAACCACTGAGCCATCTCCCTAGCTCTTTGTGAGCAATCTCCTAAGGGAAAAACCCTAAACCTACATATTGGATATATCTACATCCAATATGGACCAAATATATATTCACAAAAATAGGAATCAATTATGAGATAGAGTCTCATTATTTAGCTCATGCTGGCCTTGAACTTGCAAGGATCCTACTCCCTCCTTTAAAATCCCCAGGACATTTGGTATTTACAGATGGGGCCTTTGGAAACTGATTAGATTTAGAAGAAGTAATAATCTCCTCTTGATGGGATTGAGCTACTAATGAAGAAGACCACTGCACCTACCTCCCCGCAAAGAGCACTCCTGCACTCTCTAAGAAGTCACAGCAAGAAGAACACCATCTATGAACAGGAAGAGAGCCTTCACCAGACAGCCAACCTTGACCTTGGACCTCCTCCCCAAAAATCTATGGGAAAATTCTGTTGATTATTAGCCACCAACATAGCAATTTGTTATAGCAGCTCAAACACAGTAAAACACCAGCCATAGCCACGTTCACCTTTATGCTAATATCTATACATCTGTTGGTGCTATGATTGAATCTTAGCTGAGAGAAGAGCCTACCTGAAGGATACATAAAAGCTGGCCAGTGGAAGAACTTGGGACTGTGTGACCTCAATGCTCTTGCCTTCCCTGGTCCCAGCTGCCTGCCTCACTTTTTTTCTCGTTAGGTGTTTGTTGCCTTTCAAAACTAGATGGTAAGACCCTATTACTTAAAATGAGTCATACTGTAGTCATTGGACATGGAAAAAGCAAGCTAGAATGGACTAGAAGCTTCCTCTCTTCTGGATAACCCACAGAGTGCCAGGAAGTGTGAATCAGGCTGCTGGAACAGAATTATTTATTTATTTGTTTATTTATTTTATGTGTACGAGTACACTGTAGCTGTACAGATGGCTGTGAGCCATCATGTAGCTGCTGGTTGAACTCAGGATGCCCGGCTTGTTCTGGCCCCACTAGCTCTGCCCCGCTCGCTTCGCCGGGATTGCTCTAGCCTGCTTGTTCCGTCTCTCTCCACCCAGTTTGCTTGGCCCACTCACTCCAGCATAATACATTGTAGCTGTCTTCAGACGCACCAGAAAGAGGGCATTAGATCTCATTACAGGTGGTTGTGAGCCACCTTGTGGTTGCTGGGATCTGAATTCAGGACCTTTGGAAGAGCAGTCAGTGCTCTTACCTGCTGAACTATCTCACCAGCCCTGGAACAGAAATTTTTAAATTAATTCCTACTTAGCTGTGGACTTTTGGTTCAAAAATTGCTGTCTGAGCAAGCAAGATATGGCTACAGATGCAATGCTGTCAAGCCTGTTATGGAAGGTACCAACAGATCTCTGGCTGGAGTCGGTGCCCATTCCTCTATGCTCTGCTCTGGTCTTCCAGTTTTCCTTTTCTCTCTTTACTTTAGCTGTATTATAAGATTCTTATCCACGAAGATTATGCTGATGTTGACTAAACAACGCTTAAAAAACTTCTACTGGTGGTCTAAATAAGAAGCAGTCTAAGAGAAAACTATACTAAATTGTTTTTCCATGGGGTGTGGGTTTTACTTGTGGGTTTCTTCTTCCATTAAGGCCCCAGTTAAGTGAAGTTTTGCATCTTGGTGGAGCCCCTTTTGCTAGCTGTAAATTTCCCAAGCTTTACTGTTATATATCTTGTTTTGGTCTAGCACTGTTTGGATTTCTGTATGCAATGCAATTGTATTTCCATCAGGAATCAGCTCTTCTTTCTCTGAGTTCCTAGCTTTCAATCAATTTCCCCACAACACATTAACAACCCTATTCCTAGAAGCCATTAGTTTTGCAATCAGATGGAGCAGGTCTTCTATGGGGGACCTATTTTGCCCCATGTGCTATTACAGGGAGCCTCCCAATCCAGTACTTAGGAAGCACAGACCAGGTACTGAAGACACTGTGAAGAGATGAAGAAGCGAGTTTATATTGCCCACAGTGTACCAGAAACCCATACTGTGGCTCTCCATAACTGCAGAAGGAAACTATTTGCAAAATGTTTGTTTCTGGATTGGACATATGTGGATTTTTAAAAATCCCTAAGCAATATAGTTTAACAGTGATTTACATTTTAAGTAATCTGCAAAGGTTAGGATATACAGGGATACGGGTGTAAGTTATATTTCAGTGCCGTGCTGTTTTATATAAGGGACTCGAGCATCGGTAGGTTGTGGTCCTAGAACTAGTCCCCCATGAATACAGAAATGACTATTTCCCCCTTTACTAGCTCCCTGACGTTTTTTTCCTCTTTAAGGAAAAATCAAATTTAATTAAAAAAGAATAATTAGAAACTTCCTACATGTACTCAGGGACAAACCAACTCACAAAAAAAGCACATCTGTGGCCAGGCAGATAGCTCAGTGAGTAAAGTGCTTGCTGCATAGGCCTGAAGACCAGGCCTCAGATCCTCAGAAGTCACACCACTGGTGGGTAGGCGTGGTTGCTTGCCTGCAATCCCAGCACCCAGGAAGTGGACACAGGGCATTCCATAGCCATGCTGGAGAACTAGACCAGTGAAGTCAGTAATCTCTGGGTGCAGTAAGAGATGTGGAGAGGGATTGAGGAAGAGACCTGGCAGTAACCTGAAGCTTCACACACACACACATACACACACACACACACACATACACACACACACACACACACACACACACACACACACACGCACACACGCAGACATATACATGTACACACATATGTTCACATATATGCTAACATGCATATCCACACATATCCCCCAGTGACCACACCCCCCCCACAGGACCTCCTCCCACAGGTACTAAAAGAACACTTTTCTGATCATGTTTATTGAAGGACTAGAAAAAATAAAAATACCATTTTGCATAAAAGGTTCTAAATTTCTTACAAGTTACCTCATTTCAAGGTGAGAGAATCAATTTGTTCTCTTTTTTATTTATTTTTATCTTTTGAGATTATGATATAATCCCATAGTTTTCCCCTTCTCTTTTCTTCCTCTAAACCTTCTCATGCACCCCCTCCTTCTGCTTTCTTTCAAATCTATGGGTTCTTTTTCTTTACTTGTGATGTGTGTGTATGTGCACGCGTGTGCGAGCCAGTGTGTATATATTCCTAAATATATAAATTTAACCTGCTCAGTCTTTGTAACATTACTTGTACATGTTTTCAGGAACGGCCATTTGGTATTAGATAACCAGTTGGTGAACTATTCCCTGGGGAAGACTATTTCTCCAGTTCTCAGCATTCCATAGATGCTGGAGTCCTTTGTCTAGAGTTGAGGACTCATGAGCTTTCCCTGCCTTTGTTAGCATGTCTATTGGCATCACCCTTGTTTAGGCAGCCATATTGGTTAGACTTCATAGGTGTAACTTCTGACATTTCTAGGAGATACAACCTCACAGTAAGTGTCCTGTTCCTCTGGCTCTTACAGTCTTTCTGTCCTCTCTTATGCAATTATCGCTAAGCCCTAGGTGCAAGAATTGTGTTGTAGATGTGTCAGTTGGGTCTGGACCCCACAACTTGGCATTTGATTGACTGTTGTTATCTTTACTGGTCTCTGTTGCAAAAGGAAGTTTCCTCAGTGAGTAGTGAGAACTACACTTATCTGTGGACATAAAAATAAGTATTTAGAATATAGTTAGGGACCACACTAGTCTAGTAAAGGGGCTGTAGGTTCTTCTCCAAGATTCATGCCCCTGGTTGTCCCCCAGAGATGAACATTAAGTCTCTATTGCTGAATATACCATGCACTTTGGGCACAGGGCTTAGTCCCCTTGAGCTTGATTGGACTTTAAAGCCTCCTGGCTAAGAACTAGGCTTTCATGACATCAGAAGGTACAATAGAAGCTTCTAGAGGAGGGAAGCAATCAACAGTTGTATCCATCTATGACACCCATGAATGACAACAGGAACCAGGATGGTATAATATACCTAAGGGTTCAGTAGTGACACACATATTTTGACAGTACCCAAGAGCTCTATGATTGGATTTAAGACCCACTCAACAAGATGGAGATTATGCCTGGTACTGGAAACCTAGTTTGTTTCTTAACATCAAATTCCATGCAAGCTTTTACCTTTGAATGTCTTGCATATTGCAAGAGACAATTGTACAAAGTCTCTTATTTTCTATACAGGAAAAAAATTATCTAACTCTCAAGAGAGTGACCACCAGTATAATACCCTAGTTGGGACAGAGGACATTGGAACATTCTGTTTTGCTGAATTTTATGACTCTGAATCACTTTGTGTAGCAGTTTCCATCTCTTTCACATCTCCCAGCATGGTGGAATGTTGGCCATAAGTGTGTAATTTATAGCAGAGTTCTTGGTCAGTGCTCATCATCACATGCATCCTCCTCCAGGTTGAGATCATGAGACCCGGGACTCTTCTATGGTATTGGTACCTTGTTATCGATCAATATTTTCCACCATATTTGAAACCATGTCTCACCAAAAGTTCTTTATCCCTGGTAGTCAGATTAGTTCTCTTCCTTTTCTTTACTCAGACTTCTGGGACCCACTCTGTTTTATGAAATCAGTATCTTAGGAGGGCAGGGCCTTGGGATTTAAATTATAACAGATATCTCAGGCAAGCCTCAGTCTCAAGTCAGCATGAATTTAGAATGTCCCCAAGGAATCAGGTGTGGAGAAGTAGATGACTCATGGGGGCTCTACTAAATCAGTCTATTGATTTGTACCTGAATGACTGAATGGGACACTGGGAGGTGGTAGGATCTGGAGATGGTGAGGACCAGCTAGAGAAAGCGAGTCACTGAGGACATGCTCTTGAAAGGTCTGTCTTGCTTTGAATTCCTCTTTCTCTATGTCTTCGTTACTTTTCTACTATTGTGAGGAGACACCACGACCAAAGAAACTTCTGGTGAGCATTTTGGTGTTTGCAGTTCCAGAAGGTTAGAGTCCATAACTGTGGTGGCCCTGCTGTGTTCTTGGAAGAACTCTAAACCGAAACCAGAGACTTAGCTCGCTGGGGGTTTGGAGCCTATGTAAATGATTCAAGGACCAGATACCAGGTCCCTAGGAAGCCGTGAACCTTTGATCTCTCTATCCGTCTTGGAATCCTTTGTGTTAGAGTTTTAGCTTTGATCCTGCCGAATGTCTGTTCTCACCTGAATGTAAAATGCATGCCTGTGCTTATCTAAGTATATATATATTCCGTGTTCACTAAGTAAAGTTGCGCCTTGATGAGACCCATTTCTCCTGGCGTCTGTCTCTATTCTCTCTATCACCCATTACAGGTTTCCAAATCCTCGGTTCGTGGAACCCCACGCAGGTAGGAGCTGCGGGACGGCATCCTACATATGGCGCCCGGCGTGGACTGCGAACGCAGAGGAATTTGAGGAATGTCATAAAATTAGAGTTGTTACCACAAGAGTAAAAATCATTATACAAGGCGGTGCTCTCCCCTAGAGATTACCTGTTATAAATTTCTGAATGGCGCAAAATTAACAAACAGAGCGCCATGCGGTACGCTCAATCAGATCCAGAATAAACCTTAGACATGTTACTTGGTAAAAAGACATTTGAAAATTACACTCAAAAAAGAGATTTTCCCTTCAAAACACTCACTCACATCGCCACATTGACACATAGGGCCTGGCGCTCACTCCCTACAAAAAGTAAACAAGATGCCAGATTGACCAACATCAAACAGGGTTCTAATGAGCCATTTCAAAATTTTGTAGCCAAACTACAAGATTCAATCAACAAAACACTGAGAAATCAATACACAGAGAGACCCCTGTTAACACAATTGACTTTTGAGAACGCTAACTCAGCGTATAAAGCCATATTGTTACCACACAAGAGACAAACAGATATTACAAGATATATCCGCCTATGTCTTAGCGTAAAAACGACATGTTTCCAAAACACAACAATAGCCACTGCGGTAGAAGAGACACCCACACCAGGGGGCTTAACCCACAGACAGTTACACAAAAGATGTTTCAATTGTGAGAACTTCAATCACCTTAAACACAATTGCCCAAACCGGGCGGGTAATTTAACTGACCCACAAGTAAGTGTTAGACAGAGAACAGGCGAAAATGACCAGACCCGGTTCTGGTCTGGGGTAGAGGGTCCG
>NW_022196904.1:108083461-108088319 GCF_008632895.1 Mastomys coucha
AGGTTTCCAAATCCTCGGTTCGTGGAACCCCACGCAGGTAGGAGCTGCGGGACGGCATCCTACACATAACCATCTTAACAGGGAGTATGGTATCAGATATGTAGTCATGGCTCTGGAACAGTAGCTAAGAGCTTACATCCTCATCCATAAGCATGAGGGAGGGAGGGAGGTAGAAAGGGAGGGAGGGAAGGAGAGAGAGAGACAGAGAGAGACACACACACACACAGACATACACTTACAGAGTTTGTGAATACTATGATTTTTTTTTTTAAACCTCAAAGCCTACCCCAAGTGACATACCTCCTCCATCAGGGCCAAACTTCCTAATCCTTCTCAAACAGTTCCATCAACTGTGAACCAAGCATCAAATCTATAAACCTATGGGGCCATTCGTAGTTGCTTCAGGGCCCTCTTTGTTCTGCTTTGCCCTCTTCTCCACAATGGCCTGTGCTACTGTGTCCAAAGTGATGGGGCCAAGTGAGCACTGATGAGGAAAATCTGAAAATGTGAGTCAAGGTAAACTTCTTTTACTTCAAAATATTTATCTCAGGTATTTTGTTGTAACAGAAAGCTGACTACCACACAGGGTATTAGGAGACATGGCCCCAGCATTCCCTGTCCTGTCCTGTCCTGTCCTGTCCTCTCCCCTCCTCTTCTCTCCTCCTTTCTTCTTTCTCCTTTTCTGTCCTTTTGATAGGATCACATATATCCTAGTCTGATGGGATCACATATATTCTAGTCTGACTATGTAGCCAAGATTGGCCTTGACCTTCTGATCCTCCCGACTATAGAGATTACAAGCCTGTGCCACCACACCTGGCTTATGTGGCATTGGAGCTAAGGATCCAGGGCTCCTTTCATGCTAAGCAAGCATTCTACCAATGGAGCCACATCTCTAGGCCCTGCTTTCAAATTTTTGAGCCAGAAATAGTTTCTATAATCATCATCATCATCATCATTATCATCATCATCATCATCATCATCATCATCATCATCATCATCATCATCATCATCATCATCATCATCTCCTCTCTCTCTCTCTCTCTCTCTCTCTCTCTCTTTTTCTCTCTCTCTTTCTCTCTCTCTCTCTCAAACTTCTTAAAAATAGAAATGGAAAACCATGGTCTGAATAAAGATAAGCCATAAACTGGCCTGGGCATTGGATGGGTTAGGTGAAATGACTGCAAAGTTTTCTGGCAGACATATTTATGATGATGTAAAGGGCATCCAGCACAGCTCCTGGCCTGAACTCTGGGCTCAGCAAATGGTTGTTTTACTTGCCAATCTTGGCTCTCGATGCTGGTCCTTGGCACTTTCTGCTCCTGTCCTGGTCAATGACCTTTGGCATCTTGTCTCCAACTCAAGGCTGTTGGCAACTTAGCCTTGCAGAAGTGAGTGAGTCTCCATGACACTCTTCTCTGCAAGGTCAGTGGGTGGACACAGGCATCTAGCTGGCCCTTCATCATGGCTGGCAGCCCCTGCTACTGTCATTGCTGGTCCCCTGCTGGAACAGGACACACTTCTGCTTGGCTTCTCTGCCTCCGGGGTGGGGGAACACAGCCAGATCCCACTGGGATGACTCACAGTGCAATGACTACGCTCTTTGGCCCTCTTTGGGATTTCAATCTCTTCCTGCAAGCTGAGTGGGGGTAGGAAGTGAATGGTCCGTTGGTCCAGATGCTCTCTGACTGGATAGTGTGACCTGAGGACATCTATGTACTGTTTGTAGCTTTCTGGAAATGGAGGCAAATGATCCAGGCAAATGAGTCAGGCTCTCTGCACTGGGAAGTCAACCGTTGTTTCTCACACTAACTTCAGGGCACCAACTATGCCAAAATGCCTTGAGCATTTTCAGGAGCCTGTGAGCTCCTGGCCTCCTAGAATCGGTACATCCTGCCCTTCAGGCCTTATTCCGCCCTGCTGTCTTTAATTACATGACCACAGCTGCCTCCAGGAGGGTAATGACCCCAAGTGAGGCTTGGGGGACTTTGCCAGCCTCTTAATCCATCTCTTGGTTCCCCTCTGACTCTCCTTAATCCATCTTCCACGCTACAGTCGGTCTGCCCTCCTCAAAAATGCAGCTCTGATCTTGACTTGCCAGCTTTAAAATCCTTCAGCAGCATCACATAGCTCTCATGATAAAGTTCAGCGTCCTGAGCTAAGATGAGGCCTCGCTCAAGCAATGCTCAGGAGTCTCTTCAGCTCACCTCTTCACTTTGCCCCTTCATGATGAATCACACACTGCCGCTTATACACCCAAGCCCTTCCAGACCAGGGCTTTGTGCACTACTTGGTAGTTTGGCTCCTCTCAGCTGCAAAACACACCTCTGACTTTGTCTGTGTCCGTGACTCTTCTTCCGGACCTGTGTGCCTATGGAGGTCAGAAGTCACATCTCTGCCTCTGCCTCTATGTCTGTCTGTCTGGACATGCATGCACATGGAGGCCAGAAGTCAACCTTAGGTATTGTTCCTCAGATGCCAGTCACCTTATTTTTTGAGACACTGGCCTGGGGCTCACTGATTGGCTGAGCACACTGGCCAGCAAGCAGCAGGGATGCCCTGGTATGTGTCTCTGGGGATTATGAGCCCGCTGTCACCATGCTCAGACCTTACTTGAGTTCTGGGGAAGCACTCAAATCCTCATGACTGCACGGGAAACACTTTACTTTTGAGCTTCCTCCCCACGGTCCTGCGTGTGTTATTTATATACATTTAATATGTTTTATATTCATGTTCTATTATTCACATTATATTATAACATTCACATGATATATAATATTTTGATCATATCCACTCCTCCTCTAACTCCCTCTAGATCCACTCTACTTCCCTTCCCACCCAACTTTGTGTTCTCTCTCTCTCTCTCTCTCTCCCTCTCTCTCTCTCTCTCTGTCTCTCTTTAAAAACTTATCCATTGAGTTTGTGTTAGCCCAATAAATACTCATGGGTGTGGGGTCTGCCCTGGAGTCACACCATTAAAGAAAACTGATGCTTCCTCTCCCAGCAGCTATCAAGTGCCAAGAGCTCCCAGGTAGATGAGCTTCATGCTCTCTTCCTGACCTTCATGGTGGGACTTTGTCTGGCTTGCACTTGTGCAGGTCTGGTGTGTGCTGTCGCAACCAGTGTGTGTTCACATGTACAACTGCTTGTGCTCTTTGATCCTGTGTTTTTTATAAATTTCATGGAGTTTTCCTTCATCTTCCAAAATATGTCATTTCTCTCCTCAAGCCCTGCCTGCCCTCCTGAGTATAGGCAAAATAGCCAGGGTTTGAACTCCAGTTCACTCTTTGGCTAGTTGTGTGACCTCAGGTGAGTCAGTCAACTCTTTGCTCTCCAGTTATGTCTGTGAGGTCTGGCTGGTGATGGTACCTGCTTCATAGTGTGCTTCTTGTAAAGATTGGTGAGAACAGCCTGAAAATGCCATCACTTGCTGTACAGCTGTAGTAAATCCATCCACACCGCCACTGACCCCATTGTGAGTGGTTTAAAGATCAGGGCCACAGCTTCACCTCTGAAAGCTGTCAGCACCGAACATAGTGCCTGGCTTCTGTCAGCCATGTCTATGTTAGCCTTTGGCTATTGAATGAAGCCAGGAAGAAAGGTCGCACAGCCTGAGTGCCAACATGAATCTATTTGTTTGGAGAGTATAGAGTACAATATTGAAAAACTATTGAAGCCTCAGCAGTAATTTATGCTACATCCTTATTGTGGAATCTTTTTCAGGGCCTGAAATCAATGGGGTCATCCTGGATGTGCTGACATAGAAAAATATCCTAGACAATTTTGAGACACTGCAGATCTAGTATGATGCATGCACATGTGCATTTCTGTGTATGCATATGTGTGTGATTAAAACTCTTTTATTGGTAGGGATGATTCGAAAGAAATAGAAGAAACTTGATTGTACTTCTCTCTCAGATAAGTGAGAGGGAGAAGAGATGTTTGAGTCTTACTCTGTGCCATGGACTAGCATACTACACTCCTTGGGGGTCTGTTCTTTAGACAGCTTTTCTAACACACATCCCTCTTCATCTGTTTCCCTGTTGCTATGGCTGCTTTTGGACTGTTAAGGTAGAGTGAGTAGTTGGATGGACACCCTGTGTCTCGGACACTAATTTTTTTGCTAGACTTTTACAAGAAAAAACTTATGACCCCTGCTTTATCCCTCTCTTACTTAATTAGAACCACTCTTATTTAATTAAAAATAATTAGTTTAAAAAAAATGTATTAAATAAAACCTCAAGTGCCAGGAGTGAGCTACCTGCTTATGTGTTGTTGGTCAGGGAGGCTCCTAAGTCACCTCTAAACAAATCAGAACATTTACACTGCTGTTAGGTTGTCTACCTGAACTAGACAGAAGTTCAGTTACTTGAGATGCAGCATGCCTTGTTCATGGGACAGAGAAATCAAGCTGGAAGTGGGCTGAAGGTCTTCTCCCTGTTGGATGTCCCCATGGGTTATGAGCGTCTATGACTAATCTGAGGAAGAATCGGCTCTATAGTCACACACAGCTGTGAACCCTCTGTGTAACTGACTTGCCTCTGTGTAACAGACTTAGTACAATAGTGGTAAGTCTGTTATGGGGTAGCAGCCCATATTTGGTGACCATTTTACAGGAAACAATTCACGTACAGTGTTGTTAACTTGGTCAAAAGCCTATGGATGGGAAAGCTATTGCTTTCATCCTGCTAAGTGGGCAACATGTGCTCACAAAATTGCCTTCTAAATTATTATGTTTATGTCCATAAAACAGTGGAATTATCAGGTCAGAAAAGATTATTTTCTTTCTTTCTTTCTTTCTTTCTTTCTTTCTTTCTTTCTTTCTTTCTCCCTATCTCTCCAGTTCTCTCTCTCTCTC
>NW_022196904.1:108088329-108097258 GCF_008632895.1 Mastomys coucha
CTCTCTCTCTCTCTCTCTCTCTCTCTCTCTGAAGTGATGATAGCAGTGACTACAGAGACTGCTCTTTTTTCACATCTTAAGACAAAGGTCTGCAATATAAGATCTACCTACTCTTGGTGCAGTAGAGGAACAACTGTTGTATAGTAACTGAGAAGTTTCTGATTGGACTTGGCCTGCTCTACAACATGGAATTTCAAGCCTGGTACTGTAATCCTAGTCTAAAGCCCATGACTAGGGAGGTCATAGTTCCTAGTATAAAATCTGTTATTGTTATATTGCTAAATAGTCAGGCTGCCAAATTGCCTCCTAAATATTTATGCTTGCACCCACAGACCTGGGCTACTCTCAACTTTGGTCAAAGAAGCTTCTTTCTGCCAAAGATAGCAGTCAGTTTAGAGATACATAATTGGTCAAAGTGCTAAGAAGAAGCGCCTGAGTGCTCAGGCCTACATGGGAATAACTGTATTAACCCAATCATGGCCAAGGCTCAGGAAGTGTTGTGAAAGAGAAGAGAATGTAATTGCTGAAGGATAAAGATGAATGCTATGAGAGGCTGTCTTCTGGGCATTAGCACAACCATGACCTCACTGCAGCTGTAGTTACCTTCTCAAGATCAAGCCAGCAAAACTCCCGGCATAGGTAAGGTAGGTGATCTCCAGAGCCCACCATCCACTGAGGATCTTTTGGCAGTGGATGATTGCTGGAACAGAATATTTCTTTTTTGAAGACATGGCTACTGATAGGTTCCCCATGCTCCAGGGGATAGCCTTACACCCATGCCCATGTGGGCAGCAGTAACTGAACTCAGGTTACCAGAAACAAAGATATAACATTTAGAAGGGAGTGTGGGCTATACTAGAGGTGATATTGGAGAGTTGGGGGGTAGGGAAGAGATATGTTCATGACATGGGTGGTACCCTGACTTTGGACCTCTCAGTGTCTAGAACTGTGAGAAACAAATTTTTGTTCTTTATACTTCGGAGTCAGGATGCTGTGGAGTGCCATCTCTGAATGTAGCAGGCACTGCCATCTCCATTAGAGAGCTGGGATTCCCCACAGGAGACTCTGGTACCAGGTCTGCTAATGTGTTCTCCCAGAAGAAATAGGTGGCGGGGTCATTAGACCCTGACTTGGGATACCAGCCAGGGAGAAGTGCCCATGCCCATCTAGCATGGGAGCCAGCAAAGGAAGGGTGCTATTTGTTGAATGACTGAGTCAATTAGTGTATTAATTAGTCTTGCCTTACTCTGACCAAATATTTGAGCAAACCAACTGAAGGGAGGAAGGACTTACTTAGCCTGTAATTTCAGAGGTTTCAATCCATCATGGCAGGAAGAATGTGGTTAGAGCAGAGCGGCTTACATCATAGCAGCAAAAATGCCAAATAAAGGGGATACAGGAAAAGGCTGATGTGAGATAGCCACAATGACACCCCCCAGTGGTTCCCAAGTAGGCTCCACCTCTTGCTTTTTGCAACTTCTCAGCAATGTCATCATATAAAAAATCTGTCAAGTGATTAATTGGTTGACTAGGTCAGAGCCCCAAGATTCAGTCGCTTCCCAAATGTTCATCAGCTGGCCAGCGAGTCCCCAGTTCCTAAGTCCTAAGGGGATATCTCCTATTCAAACCTTAGCAGCTGGGAACAATTGGTGTTAGTGAGAGATGCTGCCCATCAAATGATATATAGAAAAGTTGCAACTGACCAGAGAAGGCTTGGATGTCAGGTAAGCTATCAGGACTCATGTTCCAGGGATCCCATTTCTAAATGTTTTCCTTGTTTTGGTTCTTCTCAGGGTCTTGACTCTTATTCAAGACTTTCCCTATGGAGGTTTCTTCTGCAACTTTAGAACCTCTGCTTAACTCAAGCTTGTTTCCTTATCAAAGTAGTGCAGAGCCCTCTATTCCCTGATATTTGAAACTCCCATAATCTATTACTGCAAACTACAAACCCATCTCTCTCAGCCTGAAATCCTCTGACAATTCAGAGTACAGAATACCACCTCGGCTTTCAGACCTCCAGGGCATGGCTGGCCACTTCCCTAAATTTCTCTGGCTATTTCCCAAACTTTAGGATTTTTCTCACATTCCATTTTGCTGACGTTTCCTCTGCTCCCATAAAGCCTCCTGCAGCTTATCCACTGGGGGAAAAACTTCCTTGTATCCTTCAAGCCCCATCTTGGATGATGTCTTGTTCAGAGCCTTACATTAAGGTATTGCTAAGTTTCCTTTATTGCTCCCTAGTTCTTGCTATTGAACTCTCTCACCATAATGACATTTATTTATTATATGATGGTGCATTGCATTTGGACAAGTGAATTGTCCTGGTTTGCCCTGAACTGAACGTTTCCAAGGAGTTGGAGTTTTTAGCACTAAGGGCTGGACAGCTCCCTGCACACTAGGGTGGCTGGGCACCTCTTAAAATTAAGAAGACAAACTATGTATGGGCCAGGGAGAAGGCTCAGAGGGAAAAAGATCACAACTCTAGGTTTATCTGTGGGGGCATTTCCAGTGAGGCTTAACTGAGGACGAAAACCACACTGTGAACTTGGTTGGAATCATCCTAATGGTTGATAGGGGGAAGGAACAAGCAAGCTAAATACTGGCTTCCATTTCTCTTGCTTTCTGAATGTGGACACAGTGTGACCAGCTTCCTTCCCTTCCTGCCTCCATATCTGTCCCACCACAATGGTCTGTATCCCTTAAATCACGAGTCAAAAGAAACCATTTCTTCTTTCCTTGAGTATTCCTATCAGGCATTTCGTCACAGCAAAAAAGATAGAAAAAGTGAGCAACAACACTTTGTGATTTCATTACAATATGAGTAGGTAACAGGCAGAGGCTCAGCCTAGTTGGCTCTCTTATGTTTCTGATCAGGAACCTTACCTGATAAATGGTAAGTGCAGAAGGATGGGTCATTCTATTTATCATAGCTGAAATCATCAGGCTTCTACTATGTTTTAGGCCCTGATGACTTCTCGTGTTGGCTACAAGTTCTTATCTTATAATGGAAATAAAACCATCTTTGGTCTCAGAGCTCATTGGTCTCCAGGCTGCCCTGCATGTAATCTCAGATTCACACATCTGGCTTTTGCCTCTCAAAACTCTCTGTTCTCAATCACTGTGCTGTGTATTCTGTCTCCCAAGACATCTTGGGAATTTCTGGTCTCTTCTCTCTCTACCCCCAGTCCTTTAAGTGGGGATTAACTGTTTGCCCCAGCGCTGGGCAGGAAGCTTGCTCTGTTCCTATGTGAGAGCAGCTGTTGGGAGGGGCACTATGGGTCTGCCTGAGCCACAAGCCTGAGAGGCTCCAGGAGCTGCACCCCATGGGGCCTTCTGCCACCTGCAGTGGAGACAGTCCTGCTGTCACGTAGCACTGGACCACAGGCGTCCAGTACCAGACCCCCTTTCAGAAAGAAAATGCAATTAGGACTTGTGCAGTTGGCAGGATTCATCTCCATTCTGCCTTGGGAACAGAATCAGAGAACAAATACATGTACGTGCCTGTGTGTGCATGTGTTCATATCCTGGGTTAACTCCTGCAGGCTCCCAGACAGACTCACAGGCAGCAGTTAAGAAATGGTTGCCTCCTTCACCAGGTGTGATAGTTGAAGACTTACTCTGAGCTAGTCCTGAGAACATTTGGCTCTTCTCAACACCTGCCAGGCCCACCTGGACTTTGGGTATCAATCACACTGATAGACACGATCCTGTGAAAGGCAGATCCTAGGCATTGGGGCGCTCAGAGGCCTCAGACTGAGGGCCTTATATCCATCACTCTGTTTCTCATCTGAGAGGTCTTAAGATTCTTGACTTCTCTAAATCTTAGTTATTTCAGCTATAAAACAGGATTGATAAGAACTCCTGCTATGCAGGATAATGAAGATTACATGAGATAATTTATGCTAAGAGCCAGTCCTGTGCCTGGTGGATTCGTAACAATTGTAAGAGTTGACACCATCCACATGAACTGATGTTTATAGTAGCAGCATAGTGTGATCTAGGAGATTATTTTGACATTTCTATTTAAAAATCATGTTATGGTTATTTATGAGTTTATATTATATTGTATATTACTTACATGATATTTATATTTTCCATTTGAAAAGTGTTTGCTGAGTCCTTGATATAATCCTTTATTATCTTATTAGTTGAAGAAATAGTTGTGAAATTAGACACAGTCTCTACTCATGTAGAATTTACAGGGTTTTGGCTTCATCCCTCTGCTCTTTCCTTCCCTTTCTGCTCCCCACTCAAGACTCACCTTCATTGGACACATGACAGACTTTCACTAAGGCTCACCAGGTACCAGGACATGGGGATTAAGTGGTGAATAACCAACCATCACTCATCCCCAATATGAGGTAGTAACTAGGTTTTACTTATGACACTGGCTGGGCGACTCTGCCCCGAGGTTCTGAGGAAGCCTGGCCCTTTGAAGTTCCCTTGTCTGGCTCTCCTCCTGTTGCCCCCCCTTCTACTCATAGCACTCATAGCAGAAGGAGTGGCCTGATTCTCCAGGAAGTTTTAGCGATGGGGTGGGCACATGTCTTTCTCCCTGAGCACTGGCCCCTGACTGGCTTTCTCAGGTATGTTTGAGAAACTAGAGATGATGACAGGGCTCCAGGGCCACCCTGCTGATGGGTGACTCTGTGCTGGCAAGGTGCATCTAGGAAGGGAGAGGAAAAAAAGGGCTATAGATATGATTTGGTTCTGACTTACAAAATGCGGATCGATGGGATTGCCCTGGTGAGGGTGAGATCTGTTTCCGAGGGTCAGGAGCGATGGGACCTGGTGTTAGATTCCCACACAGCTTTCAGCTGCTGCTGGACCTTGGAACCCTCCTTTCCATGCTGCCGACTCCTGTATGTGGTATCTGATGTACAACACCTCTACTCTATGGCTATATATATCTGTGCAATCACAAGATTCTTATTTTCTGTTTTTCTTTCTAGAATGACTGGCTTCAAATTCACTATAAGACAAATAAATGGCTGGCGAGAGCTCCTACTCTGAGCATTTGGGAAACTGAGGCAGAAGGATCTCCACAAGTTTGAGGCCAACTGGGCTATAAAATGCGTTTCAGGTTACCTCGGGCTACCTATTGAAATTCTAACTAGATAGCTAAAATTTAATCTAATGGTAAAATAAAATATTTTAAAATCGTAATTCATAGCATGAACGAAAAGTTAATGATCAATGGCTATCAGTGGGATATATACATAAAACTAAGTGAGAAGAGACAAAGGCCCTGATATAAATTCTCCCCAGAGCCTTTTGTCTTTGGAAGAAAAAGATGTGGGGAAATGCCCATTCAAAAAAGTGTGACAGGTGGGCTAGCCTTCGGCTGCAGTGTTCCACAGGCAAACTAGCCTCTCACTGCAGTGTTCCATGGGGCAATGATGAAAAGGATAGAAAGTAGGTAGAACTAAGGCATTTATACTTGGAAGGTTGGTGTTACACGATCCATGGCTGCGCACTGTAGAAAATCTGTCTCCATCTTTAGTGACCGTCATCCTCGTTGGGAAGCTTTGGGGGATTTTGCTCTCCCCTCCTGTTCAGAATTATTTTCTGCCATGCCAGCAATGAAACCAGGATCTTGTGTGTGTTAGGTAAACAACCTACCACTGAGCTGTATATCCCAGCACTGAAGGTTTAGAATACTCAGATAAACTGGCTTTAGTTTTTGAAGTCCTCAATGCTACCCGATAGCACACGTGGCATTTTCATTGTTAAAATGACTTCATGAGGCTCTGATGTATCCATGCTTTGGCTCTCTTTATCTTTACTCTCTTGTCCAGTGTCCATAAAGGCAGTTTCAAATCTTCATTCTCAGGCCTCCTGACACTCACCAGATGGTCACAAAAGCCTCCCATCATAAGCTGCCTCATTTCCAGCCCAACCCCCTTCCCTATCTTGTGGTCTAGGAGTTGTGTTTCCTGGAGAACCCCATGCTGTGCTCTTAGGGTCTTTTATGTCCAACTTCTCCAGCATTTTGGGGTTCTCTCTTTCTTATGGAATTTACTAAGACACACAAAAGTTCATTTCTGTAAACATACAATTTAGTGGGCAATAAATAAGACTCCAAGGAATCATCTGGAAAAATACTTTCTACATTGTGTTTCTGAGGATAAGTACATGTATTTTGACAAATACTTCAGCTTTCTAGAGTAGAGGCCAGCAAATTGCATCCATGACCTAAACCTGGCTATTGTTTATTATAGTAAATAAATCTTTATTGGAACATAAGTGCACTTTTCCATCTATGTATGGTCTGTGGCTGTGTTTGTACTGCGGTGGTAGATCTGGGTAGATGCAATGGAGATCACATGTAGTCCTCTGCAGTAAAGGGATGAGCCATAGCTTTGAAAGTCCCGGCTCTGGACTGCAGAGCAAATTTGGCCTCTCCATCTCTCAGACTTTGCCTGTGCTCAAGGAGTGCACTGATCTGGGTACGGAGAGCTGTGTGCGTTTCTCGAAGAGCAGACCATTGTGATGAGGACAGTTTTTCATAGGCACCTATCATCTCAGTAACCACAGTACAACCAAGTGGAACGCATAGCATCTACCTGAACCCCGCCCCCCCGAAACCTATATAGCATCCCCACAGGCCTAGAACAAGGTGTGAGGCCTTTAGCTCACAGCTCTCTCACACGGCCTTCAATGAGACACATCTATCTACTGGTGCCTCTTTCCTACAAGAAACACATGCCCTTAAGTCACAACTTGATCATTTTAGACCCAGGATGTCGCAATTAGGGAGCATGAGATGAAACAATATTTCAAGCTGTTAAATCTAGGGAGGCAAGGAGGTAGATGGTAAGATGCTTGCAGTACCCGCTTGAGGACCTGAATTCTGTCCTCAGCACCAATGTGCAAAAACCGGTGCTATGGGAGACGCTAGTAAGTTCAGTACTTGGGAGACACGTTAACCTAGTTAGTGAGCCCCAAGACAATGAGAGATGAGGGAGCCTGTCTCAACAAACATGTTCTTCAGGAACAACGTCTGTGGTTGACTTATATCTTCCATATGCTCACCTACATGTGGAAACCCATACCTGCACTACACATGCAAGAACACGCATGCATGCACGCATGTATGCACGTGTGCACACACACACATACACACACACACGCACATGTACACACACACAAACTCACACACATGCACTCTCTTTTGAGGTTTTGGATGCATCTCCAGTGTTGATTGGAAGAAAAGGACCTGGAAGTAGTTTTTATTTCTAAGTCTCACTGGGCATAGTTGTCCATAAATTACGCATGAAAAAAGAGTCAACTGTGTGTCACCCATCAGTGGTATGTCATATCTGAGTGCCATCTGAGGAGACAAAGATAACATCTTATAACTGCCAGGGGCCTGGGGACGAATGGGTGGAAAAGCTCATTTCCCAGAAAACTGGAAAACAACTTTAGTCACCTGTCACTCCCACCTCCAATCCCAGGGAACTGCTGATCTACTTTCTATCTGTACAGACTTGCCTTCGCTCATGTGTTTAGAACAAGTCCCATAAATAGATTCACCCAGCAGTGATGCTTTGCACATTGTCTCCAGTCTGCATTATGTTTTAAAATTATTACTATTATTATTATTTCATGTGTATGAATGTTTTGCCTGTATTTATATACCTCAGTCTGGTGCACATGGAGGCCACAAGAGGGTGTTGGATCCCCTGGAACTGGAGTTACAGGTAATTTTAAATAGTCATGTGGGTGCTGGGAATTAAACCTGGGTCCTCTGGAATTGCAGCCAGTGCTGAGGTATCGTTCCAGCTCCTGTTTTTTTTTTTTTTTTTTTTTTTTTTTTTTTTTTTTTTTTTTTTTTTTTTTGTGGTTCATCCACTTACTTATTGATACTTGCTGCTCCCTTTACTGTAAAATAGCATTTTACTGCTTGGCTACACACTGGCTGTGGGTGCTTCTGGGAAGTTATTTGTACACAAGTAGGTCTTGTGTACATCAAAGCTTGAACCATTGAACTGAACCACAGTAGGATGCAGAACTATTGAGATACCCAATTAGCTGTGGCCTGCCTCATTCTCTCAAGGAGCAAGTAGCTCTGTCCTTTTCAATCTTCCTTCCAGTTAAAGGTCGTGGCCAGATGTTTCAAATTCCTTATTTTTTGCTGTCTCTGTAACCAATGGGTAGTCACTTGGCCCTGTCCAGTGTTCTGAATCTACCGAAGACAAAGGGGATCTCTAGGTCACCCTGTACCTTGGTCTTTGGAGCATCTGTTTTGCAAATTACTTCTCCGTTCTTGACACTTGGACATTATGACATCACATCACAGTCAGTCTTCTGGGAATCCTCTGGCTTCAGTTTATTTCCACAGATATGTTATTTGCAATCATTCTCAATTGTCCAATGATGAGTTATACTGAGTGCCTTAGAATAGCTCCGATCAATGATCTCTGGGCCTGCCGTCCCAGGTGAAGATACAACACACCCTTGCCCTCTGCTTTGTTCTCTGGAGCCTGTGCTATACTTTCATTCTGAAATATTCTCCAAAGGCCATGCATTAGTGGTTTGATCACCAGCTTGTGGTTTTATGAAGTGGTAGTGCTTTAGAAAGTGAAACCCAGTAGAAGGAAGTTGGGATTGGGAATGTGCCCTTAAAGGGACTTGGAACCCTGGTCCTTCCTCCTCCCCTGCCCCACCTCTCTCATACTTCCTATAAAGTATGTAGCTTTGGTCTACCACCTGCTCCTCACCATGATCCTCAGTATCATCCCAGGCTTCAAAGCAATATTCCAGCCAACAACTACCAAAATTGGCAAAAGTGTCAACCAAAAATAAGTCTTTACTCATTCAAATAAACATTCTCAGGAATATTCATCAATAAAACCTGCTCAAGGGATTGGCTGGACTGTGTTTTCACCTGGAGTCTGTCTGTGTCTGTTTTCCCTTGCCACCTCCC
>NW_022196904.1:108097397-108116923 GCF_008632895.1 Mastomys coucha
GAGAGAGAGAGAGAGAGAGAGAGAGAGAGAGAGAGAGAGAGAGAGAGAGAGGTATAGACCAGAGGTCAGCCTCAAGCATTGTTCCTCAGGTACCATCCATGTCATTTCTGGGACAGAATCTCCCACTGGCCTAGAGCTTATCACGTGAGCTCTGCAGGCTGGTCTATGAAACTCAGAGATTCATTATTTCTTCCTTCCTGGTTCTGCGGTTACAGGAATGTACCACCACATCCAGCCTTTTGATATAGTTTCTAGGAACTGAACCCAGGCCTTCATGGTGGCACAGCGAGCATTCTATTGAGTGAATTACTTCCCTCATCTTGAGTCTGGGTGGGGGAAATGTGATTCCAGGTCTGTCAGGTTGTTGCCAGAATTTTTTTTTTCTGGTACCTCTATGTCTGTGGGTCTATGATTGTTAGTGACATTAGCTATGGGTAGCGTTCAGGTCTTAACGGGCTACCCATAGTTCCCTGCTACCTGATATTTTCACAGCATGACATCTTGTTTAAAAATCCAGCTCAATTACATCAATCGAGTCTATTCAGGCAGAAAATTGTATGCCATGAAGCCATCATGGGTGGTGCATATCTCCTATTGTGATATACTTAATTAGAGGAGGGAAGTCCACTGCCTCTGCCATAGTCTACTTGTTTAGGATGGAGTGCTACAAATGCTACCTGTTTTCACATGATGGGGAGATTAAACTGTCAGTCTCACAGCAAAAGAGAACACAACCTTAATAACTAAAGCCTGGGCAGGATGTGAGGAAAAGGGATGGAGATTGGATGGTTAGCTGCTACAAGGTTGTTTTTGGAGAAACAGCCTCTGTTGCCTTAGAGCTCTGTGGTATAACCTTGATTTATAACAATTAATTGCCTATTCAAAGTATTGAATAGAGAAGATTCCCAATGCAAATAAAAGATGAAATCCTGCACAGCTGGATATGTCAATCACCACAGGTTATCATTCCACAATGTATTTATGTGCTGGAATGTCTCACTGTGACCTGAAATATATATTATTGTGATGTGTTAATAAACTAAATGAACCATAGAGGTAATCCTGATGGTGCAAGGTAAGGCCACAACTTGCTTGGATTTCTGTGAGTTCAAGGCCAGCCCAGACAACCTAGAGAGACTCTGTTTCAAAAGAAAAATTAAAAAGAGGCCATAGACTATTGCTTGGTGGGAGAACTCTTGTCCAGCATGTGGCAGGCTCTGAGTTCAACCCCCAGTACTAAAAAAAGAATAATCACTCTCTAACCAAATCACAGGTTCTGTCTGTCCTCAAAGGGAGGGGATTACATAAACATGACTCATTTAAGTTATTTTAGGATAGATCTGCCACATTATTATAAAAAAATAGGAAGTGTACAGAAAAAAACAGTGGGCACACTCAACCTCATGATAGTTTGACATTTTGCCTTGTTTGTGTAAGTAATGAAACCTACCAGATGGAGTTGCTGCCTTTGTGTGTCTGTCCCCATGTTATCTGCCCCCTCTTGTCTAAGAAGTCATCAGTATTAAAGGTTTAGAACTTAGCCTCTCCAGTGATGTTGCAGGAATCATATGACACACTGTCAACTTCCAGCATTTTCTTTCTGAGGTCTAGTTTAATTCACTTTTTTGTTTTTGTAATAAAACATCCTGACACAGAACAACCTGGGGGAGGAAAGGGTTTATTTGGCCTGTACTTCCTGTAACAAGTCCATCACTGAGGGAAGTCAGGGCAGGAACTCAAGGCAGGAACCTGGAGTAGAAACCATGGAGGAATATGGCTTACTGACTCACTCTCTGGCTCATGATCACCTATAGTTGAGGCTCGACTGCCTAGGGATAGTGCTGCCCACAGTGGGCCAGGGCCTCCTACATCAATCAAGACAATTTCTAACAGGCATAGTCAAGGACAATCTCATCTTGGAAATTCTTCAGTTATGATTCCCTGTGTCATTCTGTATTGTGGATTAATATGGGATCAGTTTACTCCTGTGATTTCTTTTTAACAGTTGAAGCTAACTAGGGCTGGGTCTAGAGTGGGGATGT
The DNA here is from genome assembly GCF_008632895.1 of Mastomys coucha. Lineage (NCBI taxonomy): Eukaryota > Metazoa > Chordata > Mammalia > Rodentia > Muridae > Mastomys > Mastomys coucha. The sequence continues at coordinate 108,099,440 of NW_022196904.1, forward strand.
TACATGTGGTGTTAGTTTTTTTTTTTTTGCAGTGTGGCATAGTATTCCATTTATTAACTCATTCTTTTGTGGATAGACAGACATGTTGCTTCCATTAATTTTGGTACTGCAACAACTCTTTGAGTCCCAGCATGAGATTTCCCCCCTAGATAACACATTGCCATCTTTTAAGTATCCCCTCCATTAGTGACTTTTATTTCACTATAATAGAATCCTTGGAGGAGCATTTGAAGGGAACCAGGATTCATGTTGACTCACTGTTTCAGAGAGTTCCACTCTATCCTGGCAAGAAGGCATGGAAAAACTCAGTTCATGGTTTCAGGAGCATGTGGTAGAGGCTGCCACATCATGGTGGGCCAGGATGCCAACAACAGGTTAGAAACAAGGGTCTGGGTATAACTCTTAGATACCTGTCTCTAGAAAATTGTTCCTGCCAGTTAGGGCCCACCCGAAGGTTTCTGAACCTTCCCTAAATATCTAGCCACAGTCATAAGTCTCACTCACCACTTCCAATATATGCCAAGGTGACCCATCCTAGAAATGAAGCATTTTTCCGTTTCTCCTTGGACACCCACATGGCTTTGGCCACTTGATGGCTTATTCTTGGTGGCTTTTGTTGGTAATGGCAGAAGACACGTCCTCTGAAATTTATCATGCTCAAGACACCCAGCAAGGAAGATTTGAGGCAAGAGATCAGGAATAGGGAGGATGTCACTGGTAGATGAGGAACATGCAAAAATAATGTTCTTGACACTCTCTGAAATCCTGAACAGAGAAGTAAGACATCAAACATTTTTGAGAGAATATAACTGATGGGACATTTTAAGCATGGCTTCTGCTAATTCCATAGGATGCTGAGGCAGGGGCATACCTGATCATTACACACTTTAGCTACTTCTGTATTGTGGATTAATGTGACACCAGTTTGCTCCTTCTCCAATTTCTTTTTACAATTTCATGAAACAGAAAGAAAACATATACTTCCAAAGAGCTGTTGCTTATCCCTGCCTCTTCCCATAACTTTGGATCTTATGATGTCTCCTTCTCTCTCCAAGCCCTCTAATTCATTCTGTGTTCCCACCATGTTTTCAGGCACAACTCATTGAAAGCCAGTCTATGGTTCTGAGTTCCAGTTCTTCCCTTGGGGTAGGGAGGCCAGGGGTCACTACCTACTGGACAGGAACTGATGAATGGAATTCTGGAATGGGTGGGTCAGCAGGATTCTGCTGAGAGGAGAAGGCCTTCTCCAAGGATTTGAGAGCTACTACAGCTCTCTTAGAACATAGTCAGAGAAACATACATTTTATAAATGGTGAACAAGGGCTATATATGAACCTTGGAGAGTGTGAAGGAGTTTTCAGGGTGAATGTAAATCATTGGCTGCAGCTTAACATACTGGGAATGCCTCATTTGCATAGAGAGGCATTCCAGGAACCCCAGATGCTTGCTAAGCATGTTCTTATTTGAGATAAGATAAGAAAAAAACCTGTAATTTTGCCAAGGACTATGTGACATTTCTCAGGTAAATTTGGGGGTGGGGCTCCCCAGATCAGACAGAGAAGAGGAAGCTCCACTAAGTCAAAGGAGTTCTCCATTTTGCTCTGAGCTCAGGAAAACTGTCTGGACATGGTAGACTACACCCTTAGTAGTAGGGTCCAACACCAGCCTTAGTGAACAGCATCCTGAGAAATCACTAGAAACCCACAGGCATGGCAGACTTTGTCTTAGGCTCAGCTGCTATGATTATTGCCCTTCCATACCATCCGGATCCCTCATCAAATCCTTTGCTCATAAGAGCATAGAGATAGACTCTTAAATGGCTGCATAATACTTTTGTTTATAGAGGTACATGCTACCTTATTCAAGGCATTTTCTATTGATGTGCCCTTAGGGAAGTCCTCAAACATTATTATTAATAAATAAGGCTGCAACTTCTGTTCACATATCTTTGCATGGCTCATCAACAATTTGAAAAAAACCTGATGAATTCTTAAAAGAGGAGGTAGTGAGTCAAATGAAATGCCGTTCATCTGAAATGGTAGTAGTTCTCTTTTCAAAAAGGGCCATGAGTATTTGAATGGACACACACAGTATACATGGACACCCTCACTTGTTGTGTGGGTACCTGAAGGATTTTTGTTGTACATCTCCTAAAGAAACACTAAGTTCTTCATACATTAACTACTGCCACTTTTTTTCTGTACCAATATCTCAAATATTTCGTTATAATAAAATATTGAAAATCCTTGTTTCCAGCTTCTTGGAAACACATTGTATATTATTATTGACTACAGCACCCCATGTAAAGTGTACTACCAGTTTAGTTATCTAACTGTAATTTAGTGCCCATTTGACAGCTTCTATCCACCCCTCCCTTCTCTACCCTTTCTGTTAGTCACTTTCCTCTCTGTGTGAGATTGACTTTTTCCATATTCTATTCTCAGCAACACTGTACATGATCTGTCTTCTGTCACATAGTTTATTTCACCCAACACAACATCCTTGGGTCCATTCTGTTACAGGTGGTGCAATTTCATTTTTATGGCCCTGCAGTATTTCATATTACACACACACACACACACACACACACACACACAGAGTCTTCTTAGGTCTGCTCCCAAATTATTTCTTTTCTTCTTCCTGGAGTTTGTGATACAGTCTCATTCTATAACCTAGGCTGGTCTCTATCTCTCAGTCCTGTCTCAGATTTCTTTAGTGTTGGGATTACACATAACACCTCATCTGGCTACAACAATGGACACAAGCTTATTTCATTTTTAGCTGGAGTTTTACCTTGTAAAATCTATGGCAGTCACATGGGGGAGGCTTGAGGTATGGTGTAGAGGCCACAGCTTTCTGGAAGGCGGCAGTAAGTGAAATGTGACATCATGCTGGTAACAAAAAAGGAGGTATGCTGTCAACAATCACTAACAACAATACTACAAAAAATTCATGAAGTAAATTATTCATCTGTAACTCTCAAAGTAATTGGAGATTTTATGTGTTCTGAACACAATACATCTTTATAAACTTAGCAAGCTCACTGCTGAGCCGTTCACATTAACATCAACAGCAGCAGTAGCAACAACAACCATGGAAAATACCATTGCCTTCCTACCCCATCATTGACTCCTAAGTTGGGTAATTATCTGAGCAAGCTCTGAAAAGCATTTTTAAACAATCAGAGAGAAGGTGTTTAGCATCTATAATATAAAAGTAAAATGTTAACTCCATTAGCATAAGAAACATTGCTATTTTGATCAAGGGAATTATTAGTATCAATCAAAAATGCCAACTCTAGCAGGATGCTAGGAAGAAGCAAACATTTCCCATTTATCCTTCTTAATGGAGACATTTTTTCCTTACTGAGGTGAATTCTCCATGAATTAAGTGGGACTTGAAACTGTCCACTGACAGAGCTTAAGTTTGAAAATTAGCAAAGATGGAATTGAGAGTAGTAAAAATCACCATAAAGCCCACTAGAGTGGTATGTGGTAAATAGTGAAAATATCCCCTGGTAGATTAGGGACTGCACAACCTTGGAGCAACTGAAGTAATGGGTGTGTGTTTCTAGGTTAAGTTACATGAAAAATTTATGCTTTTAGGTACTAGTGCTTTCCCATGGATTGAGATGCTCTCACTCTGAGAACGGGAAGTCAGGATGGATTCTATCCATTGTAGTGACAATCTGTTTTCTGTTTTTTTTTTCCTCTCTGTGTCTCTGTCTCTGTGTCTCTGTCTCTCTCTGTCTTTCTGCATGTGCGTGTGTGTTGTGTGTGTGTTAGGTTTACTGAAATTCTACTGATACAGAGGTCATAGACCATGACCTTCAGAATGCATAAAAGGTATAAGCAGGCCATGAGTATTTTTAGTAAAACAGCTATTGTGAAAGACCAATGAACGATGGATTCAATAAATGTACATTTGTAAAAGAGCCAACATACAGCAATTGCTGATTTTCATGACTCGTTTAGAGTCTATTGCTCATTCAGGCACATCTCTGAGTGTTTTGGTATTTGAAAGTGGACTGCTAGTAAATTAACTAGCTAAGTAACCAAAAACAAAATTACTAAAATTAAATCAAAACTAACCAACCAACCAAACCAAACCAACCAACCAAACAATCCCCCCCAAACCAAAATCAAAAAGCCAACGAACATACAAAGACCCCCTGGAAATAATTTAATTAAAAGTATCTAAATTAATTAGAAATTATCTCTCTCCATTCTATTCTGTTTGCCTTTTTACCTCACTCTGGAGAGGTAGGACATATAACAGTGAAGTTTCTGAGCTTGGAGAAAACATCATTGCTTGGAGTATGTTTGGGAATATGTACATTCTTTGAAGGATGACTGCATTATTTGAAGAAAAGGACACAGAAGAAAATTCTTTGAGTTAGGGAAGGAAACAATGAAATTTGAGAACCCTGTGAAAGTTTAGAACATGCTGAGATGGAGAGCAAGGACCAATTAATCCAGGGTGACAGAAAGAAATGATGAGACTGATATAGCTGTCTCCTGAGAGGCTTTGACAGTACCCGACTAATACAGAAGTAGAGGCTCACAGACATCCATTGGACTGAGTACAGGATCTCCAATGAAGGAGCTAGAGAAAGGACCCAAGGAGCTGAAGGGTTTGCAGCCCCTTAGGACTAACAGCAATATGAACTAACTAGTACCCTCAGAGCTCCCAGGGACTAAAACAACAACCAAAGAGTTCACATGGTGGAACTAATGGATCCAGCAGCATATGTATAGCAGAGGATGCCCAAGTTGGTCATCAATGGGAGGAGAGGCCCTTGGTCCTGTGAAGGTTCTATGCCCTAGTGTAGGGGAATGCCAGGGCCAGTAAGCAGGAGAGGGTGGGGTGGCAAGCAGGAGGAGGAGGGAGGGAACAGGGGTTTGTTTTATTTTTTGGTTTATTTTATTTTATTTCTTTTTTTTGGAGGGGAACCTGAGAAAGGAGATATTGTAAATAAAGAAAACATTTAATAAAAAAATAAAGTAAAAAGGAAATATTTGTATTAGCCTCCCTTCAAATTTAAAAAAAGAATGATGAGGTGCGGAGCTGAGAGCATCTTGCTGAGTGGGATATTAAACCTTCACCCCTTCCTCTTCCCCCCAGTTACACTGGCATTGGTTTAATGGGGAGTTAGAAGGTGAGATCCTTTCTGAAAGAAAGTTGGGAAAAAGTGGACATAAACGCTAAAAGCATCCATCCCAATGCTGCTATTAAGAGAGGAGAGATGAAAAGTGTGTTTGGAGTCTTCATCCCACCGAGCATCCAGTGTTTCCCATCTCTGGACTATTTAAAGCCTTAGTGAGGTAACCCCTTGACTCTGAGGAGACAGAATATCTGATGCTAAAGGTGATTACAGTCTCTTTGTGAGGAAGAAGAAATGTCTCTTTGTGAGGAAGAAGAGTTGTCACCCCATGCTGGAATCATTTTGACTTGCAAGAGAGCTCTTGCTTCTGAGCCCTGGAGGCCTTAGCTAGGAGTACACTCACTGAACATTTTTAATCCACTGAGGATGGGTAGGATATTAGATATTAGGATATTAGAGCAAGACTTTGGCTTGAGATTACGGCAGAAAAAAATAACAAAGTCCTTTCAGCAGGATGCTCTAACTTAAAGCCTCTCCAGGTAAACTTATCGCATTAGTTGGGTCCCAGGAAGACTACAGAGTGAATATATTTCACCTCTGGCTGAAAACTCTGTCCTTACCTTCGCCTCAGGAATGTTCATGCTGACAGTCAGGCTAACTAAATGAGGATAAAGAGCACTGGATCCTCTGTTGGTTCATTTCTTCTTTCCTTGTCTGATGACTGTGTTTCCTTGTAACTACTGATGCTGCGATGACCTCACTCTTTGGGGAAGACCATGCTCTTTCCTGTCATGGTTGTGACCTGTCCCTTGTCATAGAACATCTTTGTGCCCCAGAGAAGCAGTTACATTAAGAGGCACACACACATGAAATCTGGGAGTCATTTCCTGGTAGCCTCCTAGAAATCAGATATTTATACGATTAATTTATAATAATGTGAAACCCTTGTCTTCTGCTGGGGGATATTTGTCTTCCTGCTCAGAGCCTGAGAGACACACTTGACATAGTGTGACATAGACAGGTGACCTGTATTAATACCCACCAAAAGGATCACTTACATTTCTATCATCACTGGAACTCAGTGACAGAAACCCTAATGAGGCAGGCCAGCAGCCTTCATGCCTCATGCAACAGTGACTATTTCATCCTGATGTTTAAGTTTCAACTGTAGAGATGAGCAGTGGATGAAAGCTGTTTGAAAGAGCTCAGATGGAAGTGGGAGCTGTATCATGACATTGGAATAGAACATGCAGTGATGGATGGCTTGCCTTCCTCCTTCAAACCCTTGATGCTCTGTCTTTTTCAAGGACTGTCACTGGATCATGGCAATGAGTGATATACTTTCTCTTCTTTGGAAAAGACAGAGAGCCAGGACACAGTATAGCTAAACCCTTTATCTTGGAAGTGGCCTCATTAATTCAAAGTGGACCCAGGTGCTGAGAGAAGTCTCTGAACATTCAGCATTCTTGTACAGGGAAATATATACTATACATTTTAAACATCTCTGTTAGTAGTTTCTAGAGATTTTCAACATCTTAAACATAATCCCACTAGTCCCCAGTTGGAGTCAGTAGTATTGTTATTTCCATTTTATAGACAACAAGGAAGGAACTAAGGGACTGGAAGAATCTTGCTTGACCTCCCTCAGTTACACAGTGAAGGAGCCAGGATTTGAACCTGCATTTGCATGGTCCTTTCAACAGGCACCTGCTGCTTGCATGATTTCCAGGCTTTATGTGTCCAGTTTGGGCCTCATATTTACTCACTCTTAAAAGTCCTATTTTGTGCTAGTCAAATTCATTTAAAATTAATTTTGATTCCAGAGCTTTTAGGAAACTGTGAGAACTTGGAGAGGTGAGGATACCAAGATTAGAGATCTCTTCCCAAGGATAGAAGTATGTCTTTCAAGATGTCGAATAGACAAACCATGTTTTGAGGACATAGGACCAGGGGTATCTTTTCTTTTCTTTTTTTTACACATTTTTACAATATAGGGTGCTTGACTGCTTCTCTGTAGGTTGTGAAATTCCTGGACCCATGTTTTGTTAGATACCCTAGGTCAGGAGGCATGAGCATAGGGGACCAGGCTCCTTTCTCCCTGGTTCTGCATTAGCCTACTGCAGGAACTCTTTGTCCTACTCTCAGAGTCATTTAAAAGTCAATTTATCTCCATTCTGCTCTTTCTCTTCACCTTCAGTGGAGAAGGAAGGCCACCCATCACTCCACATTCAATTTCAACACCATGAAATGTGGCTCCCTGTGCCATTGCTTTCATTGATTCATTTGTACAGTTTAGAGAAAGGGATGCCTTATGTGTGAGTCAACACTCTTCACTCTGTTTCTCAGGCTAGCCTGTCCACAGGAAGGAAGATTTCTTCATATGCTCTATCTTCCATTCAGGACACCAGCTGTAATATGCTCCAAGCTTGGCTTCACAAAGACTGTCTCATTTCTAACTGTCTTCACTGGGCATCAATCTGGGATGCAGGGACTCTGTTTGCAGTGATAATAACAACTGTTTTTTTGTGAAGCCCTTACCTTACCTGGGTGTTTGCTCCAACATCTAAATTAGTTGGATGAGATTCCATTGACCTTGGGTTCAACTGAGATCATCTAATCCATCTTTCTAGAAACAGCCTGACTTCAGCCCCTTTCAGTCCACTCCTGAATCTGTCTCACATCCTGTTCCAGATTCAGAATGGGTGGTAGATAGATCTCATTTATAAGCTGCACTTGAGCTTCATGTATGAGAGGTACACCTATGGTGAAATCTCAACCAAATATGGAGTATGAGTTGGTGAGGGGATGCATGACAGACTGTAGGGGAGAATTGTAATTTGTAAGTTCTTGTGGCTGGCAAAGTGTCACTGAGTAGCCAAAAGTGTTTCCATCTTAGTTGGGTTTTGGAATCACTTGGGCATGATTTTGAAGATGCAGATGCCTTGGGTTCTTCTTGAAGATTCCAATTGAATACATGTGGGCATAACATCTGGAAGCATGTTTCTTTTCTTTTCTTTTCTTTTCTTTTTTGACAACACTAGGGGAGTCTAAAGTGTAGCTGAGGCTTGGGAGTCACTAAAATAAAAACACTGTAAAAGTTCCTTGTAATAGATTGGCATTTCCCAGGGGGCAATTCCTATGAGATTGGATGTGTGCAAACATAGTCTTGGCTTTCTAACCATGAACTATATTGTGAAAGAGCTGCCTTATAACTTATTATCAGCAATAGATAAGTAGGGGAAACTCTCAACATGAGGACATCAGGCTTTAACTCCCAATTTTTGTTTCCTAACTCGAGAGATCACAGTGTCTGGTTTAGATACTGGTATATGCTGAGAATTATAATCACTTGTGCATCTGTTTCAATGACCTCTCTCTCTGCTAGATGATGAAGGCCTTCTTTTTAAACTATGGTTAAATCATTTTACCTGAAGAAGTCACCTTGTTTACAGTGAAACCATCTGAAGAACTTTAAAGAACACTGATCTTGGTAGTTCATTATGGAATTGGAATTCTTCAAAGCTCTCCAAGGGTGAGAAGCCATTGGTTTAAAGTATGCCAACATAAGGCTACTGCAGTTTTAATGAGTGTAGGAATCACTTGGGGATGTTGTTAAAATCCAGATGTTTCATCACTTGACTTTGGGTCTGTGCTTATAGTTCTACATTTCCTAAAAGCTTGCAGTTGATGCAGATGTTGCTGACAGGTGCAAAGTCCTAGTGGGGATGGATTCTGTAAGAAAGAGCATCCTAAGCCTTCTAAGAAGATAAATAATGGGAGCTGGGTGAGCAGCACTTGTGTATGCATGAGAGTGGAAGTTCAAGCCCTAGGAGCCATGTAAAAAGCCAGGTATGATGGCATGCACTTGTGATTCCAATGCTGGGGGGTTGGAGGGAAGGCTGGGGGCAAGAAGAATCCCCTGGGTTTGCTGGCCAGTATGTCTCAAAAACAAAGTGGGAAAAAACCCAAACCAAAGAGTGGACAGTTCCTTAAAATGAGACAGTTGACCTCTGATCTTGATGTTTTCAGGTACAAACACACACACATACACACAGAGACCTACACAGATCCATGAAGACACACAGATAGACACACACACACACACACATCCAGACCCCCCCAGATACACACACATATGCACACATACACACACAGATAGACACACACACACCCAGACCCCCTCAGATACACACACACACACACACACACACACACACACACACACACACTCACTGGTAATATACAGGTCTTTTTCTATAGGAAGAGAGAAGGCAACTTTCAATTTTCATGTTTAGAATTTTCTCAGACACTTCAGAAGTCTGTGAAGTTTCAGAACCATGGACAGGGCACAGTTGCTCATCTTGAAGGAGAAAGAAAGGGGTAAAATCTCTGTGCAAAAGCCTTTGCAAAACAATGACGACATAATAAATATTTCTGAGAGTGATCCAGAGGAAATGTAAAAGTTTATACTTATTTTTGCCTTCCTCGTTTTTATTTCTATCTTATTTGTAGTTCTGAAGTGCAGCTCTGCCAGATTTCATCAAACACACAAATTAGGTCATGAAGAGGAACCACAGGGTATTATGCCTGGATGATTTCAGATTCCTCATTAATGGGATTGGAGGATGACTGTAGCCTAAATATCAAGTTTGGATGAGGAAAAGGCTAATGGGACCAAACTGCTAATTCAGGACCAGGAACGTGGGCCGTCAATGACAACATGTCAAGGTGGCCTGCTGAAGGGGCTTTGGAAGCAGGCAGGCTTGGACTTAAATACCAGCTCATGAGTTACTCATTGTCATCTTGAGTAAACTTAATTTAATTTCCACAAGACTCCGCTTTTCTTTTTTCTCCTGAAAATGGAGTTGCGTGCATAAGGATAGGTCACGAGGATGAAGGTGAGGTGACCACACCTGTCTCTTGCTTGAGGTGCCCAGTGGTTTCCCTCTAAGGTCTTGACCAGGGCACAAAGCTCTGCATGATTTGGCTCTTGCCACCCTGCCTGGCCTCGTTTCATAACACCCCTTTGCTAGGTCATGATGCATCAGCAGTTCCAGTCTTCTACAATCCACCAAGTACTCAAGGTCATTTTCATGTCAAGGACCGTCTCTTTTCTGGTCCCCTTGCTGAGGCTGTTTTCTTTGTTACACGGGTTCCAGTTCTTTGGACACCTTCTTAAACAGAGCTTCCTTGAATGGGTTATCTAATGTTGCTTCTGTCTGACCTGGATGGCTTAGTACAGCTGGTCTCAGTGCTCATTCCTGCCTGCTTTAATTTAACTTGCTTTCTCCAGTACTATCTCTCCCCATGGAGAAAACCTGCCATAAGAGGATTATATGTCTTGTTCACTAACAAATTACTGACTAGAATAGATTTTGACACATGGCATAGTTTAATAAATATCAGTCAAGTAAATAAATGACTAAAGGAATGCCCAGGGCCCAGTGGTTTTTCAATGAATGACTGCATTCTATTCTTAGACATTATTTAAGTTGATAGTCTGGTCCTGGAAGTACTGAGGATTAATATGAGGAATTTCTAACCATGAAAGTCTAGAGTTAGTTGTGAAAGGCATATGATGCATTTTGTGTTTTTGGAAAATGTGTAATGAGATTACTGGAAATCATGTTCACTAACACGTAGGTTCTATGCTCTTCAGTAAGGGGAGTATTTTAGGGGTCTTAGATTTCCTTTTGGATCTTTGGATGGTGTAATTTCAAAGAGTTTCACTGTCCCTCTAAGAATTCAATGACAGTAAAATGAAACTCTGAATTTTGCTGTTTATTCCATAGTTGCTTCCTGTCTCATTCTATCCTTGATTTACTTTTTATTTACTGCTTGTGGATCTGGTATCTATAGATGAACTACCTGCTCTCTCTTCCTCGCGAACTTCTGTTTGAGTGGTAGCAGTGGTAGCATCTATATAGACATTAAAAGAAGGGAGAGCTAGACATTAAAAGAAGGGAGAGCTCGGGGAACATCACCCTACCTTCCCGTCTTAACATCTTAAGAGTGACAGCAGTATGCAAGAGCTCCTTTCTGGAAACCCCCTCTTCCAAGATGCTAGCTCACATCCAGCTACAATTCCACTCTTTCATCCAATGTCATGGTGTGTGTGTGTGTGGTAGTGGTGAGGGGGCTTCCCCATTATTTTTCAGGTGTCCTAACAGTGCTTACTGATTTTTAAATCTTGCTCAGACCTTCCTTAAGAGTCTCCGGACTGAAGTCTCTACATCGAAACATCTGAGTGTGATTTGGCTCTCTGTGATGCAGAATCTTTTTTGAAATGGAAACAGAGAAGCAGACTCAGAACTGCCACTGAAGCTCATTTGTAGCATTAATAGACATCCCTATGTAGGTTTCTTTTTTGGATTCAGTACAAATCTCCCCTGCAGCCGTTTTAACTCACTTGCTCTGGTTACATTTCACTCAGAAAGAAATACTGTGTCACCATCATTGTGCAGGTAACAGAGCTCATGCACAGGGTGACACCCCATGCAGAGAGTTCATGACAAGGTCTCTCTCCTCTCTCTTGCCCTATTTGCCCTTTTAAAACTGGGGAACTCTTTTCTTTCCTTTTTGGCACTGCAGTGACAATACTGCCAACAAACCCAAGATATTCACAGTATCTATTTACCCCTGTAGATACAAGCCACTCATTCCTCTTGTTGTGTCTGGCAAGTATTTGGATTAATTGCACACCCTCCTAGGAGGCTGAGCCATCATTTAGCAGAATGTATTAATAAAAGGATCATTATCTAACAGTTCAGCCTCCATCGGCTCACTTTTATCCTGCCTCTCTGAGCTTGTGAACAAAATTAATGAGGATCCTTGGCTGTGGCTAGCAGATACTGTGACCCTTTCAGTATTTTTTTCCTGCTCTTCTGTACCTGTCCTCAGCTATGTCACATTCAGTCTCTAGGTTGATGCAAAGATAGGTTGTGACAATAGTTTGTGGGTGGCTGTCAGAATTGATGGTGGTTTGTGTGGGAAAATGCATAGAGAGTTTGAGAGCTGATAGAATCAATTTAAAGAAAAGTTCTACTTAACAGAGAAATGTCAAGCCATGTGTTTTAATTATGATGCAGCTATAATATATCTCATGCTTGGGTGATCTAGGCTTGAAGAACTGCAAAATTACACAATATTCTCAACTCTAGAAAAAGGGCATAAAAATAATGTGACCTTTTGGAGGAAGACTCAGATGGTCCAGTGAGAGTGAAAAGGGTAACGGACAGAGTGACCTAGGCTTCATTCTGGACTTATCCACCTACCTCTTTGCATTCAGCATCCTCACCAGTAAAGTGTTGTGCAAGGGAAGCTGTAAAAATCCTGATATTGATGGACACCCTATAAGGTACTTACTGGAAATGTAATTAGATCCCATTGTGAAGAGGAAATTGAGACACATTGTCTAAGGTCACACAGCCTACAGTGTCCCACTCCAAATTGTAGGTGTCTTATCACAAGAACATCTATGTGCCTTGCAGAGAAATGGAAAATTACAATTAGTAGTACTTTCCAGATTAGGACAATTCTTCAAGTTATAGCCTTGAAGGACATGCTGAAGTCATATATATGGTCAGTAGTACAGTTGGGACATGAATCCACACCTGCCTGATGTGGAAGTCTGAGCACTTTCCCATGTACTAATCCTTGTTATGACTTTTTTAGAGACCTTGTTGCCTCAAAGATGCACAGAGGATACAGTCACAATAGAACCCAGATTTGTATACAGTAATGAGCAATTTAAGGTTACAGGAAGCTGAACTTTGTGGTCTAACTTTCTGAAATCCACATGACCAACAAGAAGGCAGATAGGATTCTGGTTTTGTTGTTGTTATTTTTTAACCTAGTCTTTAATAGCTGATCCATCTCTCTAGCCTGGGATTCTGTTTTTATGCTAATATTTAACATAACATTATAAGTAAAATATTCATTAAAAAAACCTTTATCAGTTCCAGTGGAGGGATAAGGACAGCAACCTACCTTCAAAACTTTCAGCCCAAAATGTGTTCTACCTACAAGATGTGCAGGGACAAGGATAGAGCAGAAACAGAGGTAAAGACCAAGCAATGACTGGCCCAAATTGAGACCCATCCAATGAGAACCAATCCCTGACACTATTAACGATACTCTATTATGCTTGAAGACAAGAACCTAACATAACTGTCCTTTGAGAGGCTCAACCCAGCAGACAATAGAAATAGTTGCAGACACCCACAGCCAAACATTAGATAGAGCTCAGGGAGTCTTGTGGAAGAGTTGGGAGAAGGATTGAGGGGCCCAAAGAGGACATAGGAAGACCAACAGAGTCAACTAACCTGAACTTTTCTGGGCTCTGAGACTGAACCACCAACCAAAGAGCATATAAGGGCTGGTCCTAAGCCTCCTGCACATATGTAACAGATGTGCACCTTGGCCTTCATGTGGGTCTCCAATAACTGGAGCAGGGAGTGCCCTGAATCTGTTGCCTACCTGCCTGTGGACCCCATTCCCCTAACAAGGCCTTGTCTGGCCTTGGTGGGAGAGGATGCACCTAGTCCTGCAGTGACTTGATGTGCTGGGGGTTGGTGGGGGAGAATATACTCAGAGGAAGGCTCCCCTTCTTAGAGGGGAAGAAGAGGGAGGAATGGTGGGAGGATGTGCATGAGGGAGTCCTGAGAGGAGAGGAAGGGCTGATATTAGGATGTAAAGTGAATAAATAAATACATTAAAAAACTGTCATCAGTATTTTGATATTTGGGGACTATTATACTAAATGAAATAACTTAGATTTAGACAAACATCATATGAAACAACAAGAAAACCCTTTAACAAATAAACAAACAAACTAACTAATCATTGAGCCCATGAAAGTAGAGAATGATGTCAGAAGGTTGGGGAAGTGGGAGCCAAGAAGTGGGGAACAGTTACAAAAATTCAATTAGGCAGAGGGATGTTTTAAGACTTGTTCCCCAGAAGAAGTTCTCTAATCCAAATAATGTGTCATGAAAATAGACACCAAAGTAAGTTTAAAATGTCTCAGTAAAAATACATAAGTGAGGCAATGTGTTAATTTGCTTGATTTAATCATTGCACATTTAATTCACATATCAAAACATCACATTGTACCCCATAACTGTATACAATTATGATTTATCAATTAAAAATAATATGAATAAAACCCAGCATACTGCAGGTGGTTGAACATATACGCAAAATAGCAAACACCAAGTGTGCACCATATTAGAATTTATTAGAATACAAACTAGTCCAAACACAATATATTATCTAGTTAAGAAAATATGAGCATTTACTGTTTTTCAGTGGTAACCTCATGTTCCATTTTTGAGCAGTAGTAGTCAACATTAGAGTCATTAATGCACTTCCAAAGGGTTCCCCATGCTGGCCAACTAGGCGCCAGCTGTGCAAAATAACCCTTTCCTATTGCAAGGTGGTTAGAACAGGGATGTTCATTCATTCACATGGCTTATCTTTTATGGTTTGTCTGCTGTCCCCCTATCTCTTTCCCCAGGCTTCCAGTTGTTAAGAAAAAGACTCAGCATGTACATGTGTAGCACTTTCACCATGTCCAAGGATACAAATCATACAGCAATGGAGGTGATAGTGAACAGTCTTTGAGAGAAGCACCACAAAAACCCAGGCTAAGGGGTTTGCCCTTAGCAGCAGCTGTTTATGTGACAGGCTTCATCTTCCAAACCTGGCCTGAAAGAAAAGGCTTACAATCTTTAAAGTTAAAAAGAAAACATCTTCTTCATTGTTTGTTATCATTAAATAATAAATAAATGAATGTTCCATCTGAAATCTTAAAATCTTAAACTTTAGGATATATATATATATATATATATATGTATATACACATATACATATGTATATACACATATACATATATATATATCTAAGAGGTATACATACATACATATGTATATATACATACATGTATAGGCTATGATATATTGCAACCTAACCAAAAAGGGTATCCATGTGTATTTTAAACAGAAGATACAGCAACTCTCAAGAGAGCTTTTATGAATTAGTTTGAAAAATTGCTTAGAGAAATAGAAATGTAGTCAGAAGAAAGAGATGCTGCCATACCTACCTAATAGAACCTCTACTGTTAAGAAATGTAATAAATGAGTGTCTGGGGAAAGCATTCCCAGTGGACACCCAGCTTTTAAATAATTAATTGTGTTACATACAATTAAAAAACACAGAGCAGACAGCATTGAGAGTCAAAGACTAACTTTTCATCTTGTGTACATTCTCAAAAAGGAATTGCTTAACCTTTATAGATATTGCACTTTGAATCTTTTATGTATAGTTCAAACTAACATTTTCAGAGATATGTGTTTTAAAAAATAAATAAACACACGCATATATAATATATACTTCACATAGGTAGCCTTTGGTTAATGTTTACCTATGGGGGAAGTGCAATGGAATTGTGTCATACACACAGCTAATGAGCATATATTCAATTGTACATGCTTGGGGAAAAAAACAAAAGAAATGCAATTCAAGAGATGTGGGGGATTTGCTCACATGTCACTTATTGAGATTATGCTCCAGGGAGCAAGCAAGATGGAAGCTAGGACTCAGCTTATCCTGCAGACTTTTCAGTGGGCGTGGCTTGCTGTATCCAGGTAGTCCTGATGGTCTTAGGTAGGTCACAATAATAGGACACACCCCCTAAACATCAGCTGACTCTGTATTATCTTCAACCAAAGTATCAGCAACCCATGTCAATGCTGGATCAAAATGTAGCTTCTTGGGTGTTCAGAGGTCTTTTTTCCTGAGGACTGTGTTCAGGAACCACAGCCCCATAAGTTCATTCTCTTTTGGACTGACTTCAGAATCTAACTGTTGGTGAGACTCTCCCATAAGCCATTTAATAGGGATAGGAACAATAGAACCTCAAATTGCACTGGGCTAGTATTGAATGGTCTTGGTGGAAATTTGGGGCTTGTATTGCTCCAGGGGTCTTTCTATCCCATTCCATTGCTGCAGAACCCCTTAAGGTGATAGGGATATGCCTTCCAATTTAGAGAGAAAATGCAGTACAAATCAAGCCTATGGGGCCAAGAGTTTTAGGTGACTCTGTTTAATTTTGTCACCAAAAATATCATGCAGTTTCAAAAATCATTTTGGAAGATTTCTTCTGAACCAGGGATGGTTTCAAATGCTGAGAATCTGGAAAAGGGGCACAAATAAAATGCAAAAATAAGAGTAACTCTAGTGTGAACATCCCTTTTAAAGCATACCACACAACCATTTAATACAGTCATGTCAATGTGTGTGTGTGTTATATGTCTGCACATACAAGTGGTAGTTCTTAGGGAAGCCCCTATCCACAACCTAGATTTCTTCTTACCTTGAACAGGCAAGAGGAAAATAATAAACAAATTTTAGCATCTTTGAAGCATTCGAGTTAAACAGCTTTACTGATAACTGTCACCCCTCCTCCAACTGAGCCACTTACACCCAAGGCCAGACCAGTGGTTGGCACAGCCATCGCTCTATGTCAGTTTGTGTTTAGGGTCTCATACAGCAATGCCAGCTGGGCTATGGTGGGAGCTACACACTCCTTTCCCACCAGAAGAGCTGCAGTTTCTGACCCCCCGATTAGTATCTCCAGTTAAGAAGTCACTTCAAGTAAAGCAATATTGGTGAGGGCTTGAGCAAGCAAGGGGCAGGACTAACAGTTTGACCCAGGAAAAGACTTCTCTGGGAAGTGTGTGCAGTGCCACAGGAAGATGATTTTGAATGCAAGGATTGTATATAGCAGACACAATGATGAATCAAAACAGTGGCAAGAGTGGGCTTGATTTTTTGTTTTTCTGGGCTCAAGAATTCCTCCTTTTCCTCCACGCACCAGGCAGGGTCTTTGTTTTAGAGGAGACATAAAATCTATACATTATGGCAAATAGAAAATTGCGCCTTAGACCCGAAGTCTAAGGGACACAGTCATGTGGGTTTGGAACCTCCTCATAGACATTCCAGCAACAGTTTGGATGAGATGTGACGTGTCCCTTTCCCCATGTTGTCTTGCTGCAGCCAGAGTTGCCAGAGCCACTTTGAGACCACAGCTCTGCCTAGGACAAAGGGCATCTTTGAAAAAAAATCCAAAATCGTTCAGCCCTGTTAGCTACTGGCAATGGCACAGGGAAATGATGGATGACCTCAACTCTTAGAAGAAGTGTGGCTCAGCTACAGACCATGGTGGTTTGGTAGACCACACACATGAGTGGCTGTGGATGGTACCAGCACTAACTACTTCTCTACTGTGGTCTTTATTGGTCACAATATGATGACATTTATAAGTGCCAATGGCATCTTCAAGCCAGCAGGAACTTTGGCTGTCAGTGTGATTTTTGTGA
>NW_022196904.1:108116933-108126781 GCF_008632895.1 Mastomys coucha
AAAAACCACAAACACCAAGATTCATGCTCTCCGTTCTTCTCTTCCATCTCTCTCATCTGCCAGTCTGAGAGCTGCTCAGTCTGTGGAGATTGGAAATCAGGTTAGCACTCTTAAGGAGAGCTGTTCAGCCAGAGGATGGGATACCCTCTCATCTGGAAACAGACTGCACAGAGGCACAAGTGCCAGCCCTGTGGGGTCATGGGGATACTTTTATAGGCTTTCCGTGTTTGTCATACTGGTACACCAGCATCTTGATGCAGTGTGAGTTTGCTGGTGAGATCCACGGACTACTTGTTATGGAAAAGTTATGGTTGGTGTAGAACTGTACAGGCTGCTTCTGGCACTTGAACAAGGCCTTGAGTGTGGCAGCTGCCATGGTACGGAAGCGCTTGCTGATAAAGCAGTAGAGAAAGAAGTTGATGGCTGTGTTCAGAAGGGCCAGCATGTTGGCAACATCCAACATGATGTGGACCAACCAAGGGTTCTGGATGGGTGCTCCATAGAGGTGGTAGAGAATCATGATGATGCGGGGGGCCCAGAGGGTGGCAAAGATGGAGGTAATGGTAAACAAGATGGCAGTGGTCTTCCCTGTGGAATAGCCACGGAGGCGGAAATTGCTCTTTCTCCTAAGCTTGTACACAATGATGGAGTTCAAGATGAAGAAGATGGAGCAGGGCACCAGGTACACGGTGAAGCAGTGGATCCAGACAAGGACATGATGCATGGAGGTGCTGATGTAGTCTTCAGTCCAGATGTTAGGCCACCAGTAGTAGGGGATACTGGTCAGGAAGCAAGTGATGTAAACACTCAGAATGACTTTCCGGGTCCTGGCTGGGTAGGAAACTGTGTGGTATTTGAGTGGGTGACAGACGGCGATATACCTGTCAACTGTTAAGGGGACCGTAATCCAAATAGAAGTGTGGATGGAGGAGAATTCTAGCACTTCTATGATCTTGTCAGGGATCAGAGGCATCTGCATGGTCAAAATGAAATCTTCTAACAAGAAATCCACAAAGACGATGAAAAAGAGGACCAAGATGTCAGCAGCTGCGAGTGCCAGAAGGTAGTTGTAGGAGGACTTCTGTCTTCTGGCTACCAGTTGAGAGAGGATAATGACTGTCAAGATATTTGCTGTGAAGAGAAAAGAATCAGGTTATCCCCAAGGCAGAGATGACTGTTGGCTACAGTGAGGCCTTGGGCTTGAGGTTTCTGTTAGAGGACCACATGGGCGTTACTGGGGGACACTCAGCACCACAAATCATACAAACCAAACAGCTGGACATGATCTGGTTGCAGTTTATTTGTGCCTCATGCAACCATTAGAGGTGGTACTGACATTATCCTACAATAGAAGTGGCTCTGGAGATTCAGTGCTGTATCCCTGAATCGAATCCTTCATCCCAAATATGCATCTGACTGACTGTGGAAATATGGAAGTGATGATCAATGCTGATTATCAAATGGATGATCTAGAATCACCCAGGAACAAGCCTCTGAGCATACCTATAAAGGATTAATTGAGATGCAAAGACCCATCTTAAGCATGGGTGGCACTGTTCCTTGGATGGGGTCCTGGATGAAGGCAAAGGAAAAAGTCAGCTGAGTCTGTCTCCATCTCTCTCTCATCTCCTAGATGTCATATGGCCAGCAGCTCCATGCTCCCGCTGTAATGATTTTCCCTCCATGACAGGTTGTACCCTCCAAGTGTGAGCCCAAAATAAGCCCTCCCTCCCTTCAGTTGCCTTCCCCCTTCCCCCCAGACAATTTACAACAGCAACAAGACTAGCGGGTATTGCAGCATGGGTGGGAAAGTCGCCTCCTCCAGGCTCTTGAGCTGCATGCATCCTTCCTTTGTTATGGTGTTGGGGATAGAACCCAGGGATTTGACACATGGATACATGCCCTCCCACTTGGGTACATCTTCAGCAGCATAACCTTTTAGTAACCTTTATGGGACTTAGACTCCAGGACCTCCTTTTAAGTGCATTTAAGGATGACCTTCACATTAATTTTAAAGTGAATCATATTGATTTTTGGAGCAAGTAATCAACATACATTAAGCATACTGAAAAACAATCACAAAGACAGACATTTCTCTTCTACTTTCATTTTCTAATCATCCCACTCTTTTTCCTTAGGATAATCACAGCCAATAAATAATTGATATGTATATACACCCATACATGACACAGGTATATGATTTTTGTTCAAGTAATAGCAAAATATTCATGTTCCTAGGGTTAGATGGGAGGTGGTGTTTAAAATACATGAACATACATGCATGTCTACACACTCTCTCTCTCACACACACACACATATACACACAACACTCACATGCACATGATCTCTGATCAGTTTTATAAACATGAATTTCCCTGCTGCATGGATGATGTCTGAAAGTTATTTAGATAAAACTGATTCTCATTCATTCTTTGCGATCAACTCTGGACACTGTCAGCCTTGCTTTGCAAATGAGGGTCGCAGAGAGCTTATGTCCTTTGTCGGAGGTCTAGGAACAAAGCCAGAATCAATCAATCTCTCTCTCTCTCTCTCTCTCTCTCTCTCTCTCTCTCTCTCTCCCTCCCTCCCTCCCTCCCTCCCTCCCTCTCCCTGTACCCCTCCCCTCCCCCCTCTCCCTCTCCCCTCTCCCTCTTCCCCTTCCCCTCTCCCCTTCCTCCTCCTCCTCTCCTCCTCCCTTATCCCTCCTCTTCCTTCTCCCTTCCCCTTCTCCTGTCCTTCCTTTTCCCTTCCTATCCCCTGCCTTGCTCTCATTCCCATGTTTCCTCTCTTCCTCCCATTTCTTATTTTTCGGTAACCATTTAAAACATTACCTGAGCCTGATGCCATGGTGCATGCCATAATGGCAGCATGTGGGAGGCTAAAGAAAGAGGATTGGCAAGGAGCTCAAGGCTAGCCAGGGCTGCATGACAAGACCCTGAACTCAAACACAAGTCAAACCATGCGGAGTTCACATAGAGAACCCTCCCTCAACAAGCACACCCACATAGCCTGGTGCACTTGTCCTGAAACTTAAGGGCATTTGAACATTTTCTTATATTTGGTTTATTACTTTATAAAAAGGAATGGCAGTGTAGGCAGAGGTGAAGTCAATCTTGACATAGCTCCAAAGCCACCATTTCCCCTCCTCTCTTTCTCTCTCTAGGGGTAACTAGAGTCTGCCCTAGGTGACTTTTGCTGCTGTTGCTCCTCCACATAGTCAGTATTCAAGTCCATTCCATTCTTTCCTATTATTCAGCACTGTGTTTTTGAGGCCTAGCTATGTCAGTGCTTAGAGTTCTGACAACTTCATAGCATTGTATCAACTTAGTATATTTTATATATTATATATAGTTTATTCTTTAGACTCACTCTGTGCAGCACTTTTGTTTCAGAATTTTCTCATTATGAGTATGCTAGTTCATATATCATTATGACTCTCTTTGAGAAGATGTCTATGTGAAATTTTACTGGGCAGCACACACAGAAGTACATCTATGTTTTAGGGTACACAGCTGTAGTTATTCTTGCAGTGGCCAGACACTGGACAAGAAGCAACTTAACTGAGGAATGGTTTATTTTAGCTCACAGTTTAAATCACGGTGAGATCATAAGGTGGCAGATCACATTGTGTTTGCCATAGGGAAGCAGAGACACAGCCGAATGTAAAGCTCGCTCCTCAGGCATTAGGACCTGTCTTGAGACTCAGGTCCTGGAACAAGGCTCTACCTCCTAAGGATTTCACAATCTTCCATGCTTCTGACTGGCTGGGGATCAAGTGTTGAAATACATGAGCCTACAGTGTTCATCTTCTATATTAGATAATGAGAACTAACTGTAAAGTGGTATTACTAATTTGCATTCCCAATAGTTGAACATGCAAGTCCAGCTCAGCTGCTCCATATCCTCTCAGTAGCTGGCAGCACCAATTATTATTCTGTTTAAGTTTGTGTCATTCTTGCTTTTACTCAGCTGAAGTGCTTGGATATAACAGAATGCTGGTTATATTAGCCAGGCTTCAAGCCCAGGATCAAAGTTCATGCTGTAGATTATTATTTAATAATATTTATCCCAAGGGGATGGCGACCCACACATTGAACAGTAGTGAGTGTACACTCCATGAAGCTCCTACCTCAGAAAGCATCACACTTTAAAAAATGGTTTGTATTTGTAAGCCTGATATCCCAAATGTTTGTGCATTTAGCAACTTTAAAACATTTATTTATTTACTATTATTTTCTTCAGCAACATTTCAAAGAACCCGTGAGTTGTGTACAGTGAAGAGATTGTAAATAGGACAGATGTCTATTTTGCTTTAACCAGTCTTGGAATTTACTAGCGGAGAAAAACATTGGCCAAAGAACTACAGAAGAAAATGCATAAAATCAGGTTATAGTGTGTGCTAGGAAGGAGTGGCTGGGAGCAGTGACCAGAAAACGCATTTCTGAGGAAAACATGTGGAAGGAGAAGGCATTTCAATAAAGGAAACAACATGTGCAAAGGGCCAGCGGTGAGAACACATGAAGCATTGGGCTTATTAAGGCAAAAAAACACGTCTATTGATTTGTGCTTGCTCTGTAAGCATTTTGCACTTAATAGCTCTCTTTTATTAAACAGCTTTGTTGTGTTCTCTTCAAGAGCATTTCAAAATGTTTTATTCATTCAGAAATCTTTCCACCAAGTATTTAGCATCTATATTTGCAGGCAATGACCCATGCATGGGCTGAAGGTGGGCACAAATTGGCATTGCAGACAGTCAGGGTCTCCACTTAGAGTGGAAATAGCCTGCAAATGGCTACATACTGAAGAGGGTAATGAGAATGCACATAGTAGGCATAGGGAAGCTCATGAGCAGGCATAGAGTTTAAGGCAGAGGCTCAGAAATGGTGTCTGGATCAAAGGCTGCCTTCTGGTCCTTGCTTGCTCTGACTTAATCTCACACAATTAGAGTTTCTTGGAAATCAGTCTGTAGGCCCTTATTGCACTAATGACATTGGACACCTAATAGCCAAGTATGTGGGGTTTGGAGTGGGACTGCTCTGGGGTTCCATCCTGGCTCTGTTACTGGCTCATAGATGTGGGGAAAATTTGTCTAATCACTTTGTGCTTCATTTTCCCTTGTTTATAGAATGAAGTTAATAAGAGCATCCACTTCATGAGGTTGATTTCAGATGGGAGAACTATTAAACAAGATAATTTTCAAAAGGAGAACAGTACCCGGCACATGGTAAGTACTTGGTGACTGTGACCGGTTGTCATTCATTCATTCATTCATTCATTCTTGATTCATTCATTTGTTTGCTCAAAGATAGACATCCCACAAATTGCTGAAGACATGGGGATTAGCAAAATGGACAAGTTTCTTTATGTCATGGGGATGATAGAGTGAAAGAAGAAGACAAAATAAATGAGTAAATAAATACATGAATAAATGAATAAATAAACAAATCAACATACAGCAATGCACAAGAAAATCCCAGATCATGATACCAGGCAGCATAAAGGCAAGGGATGGGAAGTGACATTTGAGTTCAGTTAAGGTGAGAAGAAAGAGTCCACCATGATGGAAAATGATTCCAGGCAGTGGGAATGGTGTGTGCAAAGCTTTGGGATTGACCTAGGTAAGGGAAGAGAACAAAAAAAAAATGAGCATAGCCTGCCATTTTATAGTTGAGGAACCTGAGACCTAGAAATTTGGATCAGTTGTCCAAACAAACCAAGCAAGTGAAAAAAGCAGGGAGAGATTCTAGCTCTTTTTGACTTTACTCCACATTAAACTCTTCCTTCTTTCCCCTCTCCCTCCTTCCATCTCTCCCTCCTTCTCTCCCTCCTCCCCTAGCCCTTGGTGTGTGTATGGTTTGGTGCATGTGGGAGATGAATGTGTGTGGGTACATGCCCACATAAGCACCATGGAGAAACCAAAGCAGGACATCTTGTATCTTCTGTTGTCAGGGTCTACTGTATTGCCTTGAGATAAGGTCTCTCACAGAACTAGAAGTTTTTCATTTCAGCTAGGCTGGTTGGACAAAGAGATCTTGGGATTCATTTGTCTTCCCAGAGTGCTATGGTTATAGGCACTATAGCTATGATGTCTGGGTATTTCTTTTTATATGTGTGCTGGGGGTATGAACTCAGGTCCTTGAGCTTGCAGAGTGAATGCTCTTATACACTGGGCCATCTCCTTGGTCCCCACTTTGTTTATATTTGGCCATAGGAAATGATTTTCAGCCAGTGACTCAAATGTAGAAAAGTCATTCCTCACAGCCTCCCGTCACTCGTTGAGCAGTGTCTTCATTTTCTCTCTGCCTGTGGTCAGAGAGAAGTAAATTCCAGGGTGTTCCCAGCAGATGCTCTGAGTATGCTCTCTAGAATGACTCTGTCCCCATCTCTTCCTCCCAAGCTGAACCCAGTTTCAAGCATGGTGCTAAAAATTCTCCAAGTTGAAATGCTGCAAAAATATTCCAGCCCCACCTAATGAGTGCTTTAAGTCAAGCAAGCCATCAAAGCCAACAAAATTGCCAGGTATTCATACTTGACATTTCCTGAAGTTTCTAGTAATTGCCTCTCTTGAGAAACTAATCTGTAGACACAGAGTTTCTCATTTCTTTTGTGTGAGCAGAGAGGTTACCCCAATCCCAGGCTAATATCAGGGACACTTAGGAGACCTTGAGGTGAGCTTGGGGGAGCTGGAGGGAACGGTATATTGATTTTTCAGAAAAGAAGTAGGAAGGTAGAAACCTCAACTCTCAGGGCTTGATGTCTCTCTAACTCCCCTTATGAAAACAATCCATCTTTCCCGCCATCACACATTTTTCCACAAAGGGAAAGTGGTGTTGACAGAGTCAGGGCACCTTTGCAAGGGGTGAATGAGCTGAGAAACCCAGATCACCACTGCCTGAAATTGCATTTCACAGCTTTTCTTTAAAGCCAACTGGCTCAGGGATCTAGTCTCTTGTGGCTCAAATGGGCAGGCTGAAGCTCTGAGGGAACAGAAAGCCCATGCTCTGGAATCCCAGAGCATTTCTGATATGCCTGGGAGAATTCATTCCCTGCACCTGTCCTTTGTAGTCCTCAGACTGGGGAGGATCTGGAGAAAGAACAACATAGCTCTGGTTATCAAACCGTTCCACCAACTGGTCTACTAGCTGTGGAGAAAGAGCCAGGGTTTTTCAGGGATAGTTTTGGTGTCTGTGATGGCTCTGCAGTTCCTATGGGTTCCTTAGAAGAGACAGCTGGCTGGACAGACAGAGCACTTGGAGCTCTGAGTCATTTCTCTTAGTTCTGCTGCTTTTCCCAATTTTTATTTATTTATTTATTTGTTTTTTGAGACAGGGTTTCTCTGTGTAGCCTTGGCTGTCCTGGAACTCACTCTGTAAACCAGGCTGGCCTCAAACTCAGAAATCCACCTGCCTCTGCCTCCCAAGTGCTGGAATTAAAGACATGCACCACCACTGCCTGGCCCAACTTTTATTTTTAACAGTTAATTTTTCAATGACTTAATTATCCAGATGCATAATAATAACTAACATTTATTCAACATTTACTATGCCCTGAGCATTTCACAACATCTCCTTTGATTTTATTTTCCATGTCAGGGCATTAGTATGATTTGAGAACTTTGAGACTTGGAGAGGTTAAGTCTGTTGTTGAGGACACACAGCTAAAGGGTGGGAAGACAGGAGACAGCACTAGACTTTTGGTACCTGAGTTTATATATTTAATCAATACATTATGGACAGGTAGGGCTGAGGAGATGGCTCAGTGGATAAGAGCACTTGCTGTATAAGCATAGAGACCTGAGTTCTGGTTCCCAGCACCCATGCTAAAACTCAGCTGTGTCTGCATGTGTCTTTAACTACAACATGGTGAGTGGTGGTGGTGGTGGTGAGACAAGAGGACTGCTAAGGTTTGCTAACCAATAATCTGGCTAAAGAACAGAGCTCCAAGTCAGTAGGGAACAGCATAGAGAGAGATCCAGAAAGATACCAGATAACCTGTCTAACTTCCATGAATTCCTAGGCATGTGTATTTTTACACAATGTGAAAACACAACAGAGACACACACAATGAAAAATAAATGAGGTAATTGTGGCGGTTTGAATATACTTGGTACAGGGAGTGGCACTATTAGGAGGTGTGTCCTTGTTGGAGTAGGTGTGTCCTTGTTGGAGGAAGTATGTCACTGTGGGGGTGGGCAATGAGACCCTACTCCTAAATAAATGAGAGCCAGTCTTCTAGCAGCTGCCTTCAGAACAAGAGATAGAACTCATAGTTACTCCAGTACCATGCCTGCCTCGATGCTGCCATGCTTGCTGCCATAATCATAATGGACTAAACCTCTGAACCTGTAAACAAGTCCCAATTAAATGTCCTTTATAAGAGTTGCCACGGTCATGGTGTCTGTTCACACCAGTAAAACCCTAAGACAGAAGTTAAAGTCTGACAACACTTTGCCATGCCAATAATGTGATAGCTAGTCTCCCTGATAGTTCCCAATAAACCACATCCCCTATATAGACCCTTTGCCTTGATCTAGTCTTATGATTGACCTGTTATGGTGATAGGAAGGCTTTGTGTGACTGTTGATGCTCTGTCATAAGGGACCTTTTGAACACTTACTTTGGGACCATGATTCCTTCTGGTGGCCCATTTTTTATTCTATGATTTCCCCATCACTTGGAGAGGCCATGTGTGGGGACTCAGAGTAAGAGGTTCAGTTGAGCTCCTAGCATGAATGGTCTTCAGCTATAAGTCTCTATCTTTGGTGCTTAGGCCTATAGAACTCAGGATCACAGTACCACATAGTTCTTGGATACAACCCCCAAATGAGACCTATCCCACAGATCTCCATCTGTCCATGAACCATGGGCACATAGCCACATAACTACAAATTTTAGCTTTCAGCTTCTATGTCATGAGGTTTTATAATGCTGCAATAGATAAACAGAGCAGGTGTTTGCTAGTGTCTCCAGGATGTTTACACCTATGATAATAACATAATTAAGTAATAATGATTAGCACCACAAGATGGGATTAAGAGGAACACCATTGCTCAACTCAAATATTTTCAGTTAGAGAGAGATTCTAGATTTTATTTTTCTCCATGTCTATAAGACATTTGAAGCATCTTTCTGCTGTTGGACATTGTTTATTATCATTATGGCTTGAGGGAGAACAGCATGGTGCTTCATTAAACACTGTGCATTTCTACAAGGTGAATCACACTAAATAGAAATGGCTTAAAGAATAATATTTTTTGGGCTGGCGAGGTGGCTCAGCGGGTAAGAGCACTGACTGCTCTTCCGAAGGTTCTGAGTTCGGATCCCAGCAGCCACATGGTGGCTCACAACCACCCATAATGAGATCTGACGCCCTCTTCTGGTGCATCTGAAGACAGCTACAGTGAATTATGCAGGATCGAGCGGGGCCAGAGAGAGCAGGGCCATCCTGGGTTCAATTCCCAGCAACCACATGATGGCTTATAGCCATATGTACAGCTACAGTGTACTCATACACATAAAATAAATAAATCTTAAAAAAAGAATAATACTTTTCTTCCCTCTTGTTCTATGTCTTGTTTCCTTTCACTTCCCTCCTACAGGCAGAGACTTTGTAAGAAAATAAAGAGATCAAGCTGTAGTTATAAAAAGACTGGGTTAACACCAGGAGAAACCTTTTGATAGCAAGTGACTCCATGAAGAACAGGCCACTGAACACATTGTTGTCCCACCCATTCAGCCCTCAAAAACTAGAGAGAGAGAAAGAGAAAGAGAGAGAGAGGGAGAGAGAAAGAGAGAGAGAGGGAGAAGGAGAGAGAGAGAGAGAGAGAGAGAGAGAGAGAGAGAGAGAGA
>NW_022196904.1:108126791-108157430 GCF_008632895.1 Mastomys coucha
GAGAGAGAGAGAGAGAGAGAAAGAGAGAGAAAGGGGGGAGAGAGAAGAGATACTTATCTGGGCTAATTAAATTCCTGGTCTAACCTTTCACAAATCCTGTCTCTCTGCATCCTAAATTACATCCTCGTGAATTTCCAGAGAGGCAGTGTTCACCTCTCTCTGTTGCCACTTAAATGAAGCCCCAGTTGTTTATCCCTCCAAGGAGAAGTGTCAGCTCTCACACCATGCTGGCCTCTGACATTCTGAGCTAGTCTGGTGGTGTGGTTGCCTACTCCCCAGGATTCCCAAGATTGGGTTGTTATGGAGGGCAATCGTGTAGCCTCCTGGGTAGGAAGCTGGCCATAACCTTGCTTAGATCTGATGAGGAGAGCAGATGGAACTGAGTGGTGGGCATTGCTACCCTCCTTCCTGATGATACTGGTATACTCTGGCTTTTGGTGGGGTTGGGGTGGGTGGTGGGTAGGAGAGGAGAAGGAAATGTAAGATGCATACAAGGCTTGTTGGAGGGCCTCTGCAGATGGTATTTGGAGGTTTCCAGGGAATTCTACTCTGAACTCTGAGGGGATGGGAGGTGTTCACAAGAGAAGTAACATAGGGGCTCCTGAGAGTAGTTGTCCCATCTGTATCTCTAGTCTCAAATGTTGCCATCTGGCCAGTGATCATCTTTGGTTCCCATGATTCCACTTCTCCCAGTCAAAAGGTCTGGAAAGTAGAACTTTCTTCTTATTGCTGGTTATGAGGATCATAAAATTAACTGTGCCCAAGTGAAATAACACTTAAGGATAGAACCCCACCCCAAGGTCTGGGCAACTTTGGGGAATGGCCTTTCTACTCCAAGAAAGAATCTGAAGGATCAAATGGTCTTGTTCTGTCTTTATAAGCAGAATCTCACTCAAAGTATGGAGGTGTCTAAGAACCTTTCCTTACAGGAGTGGGGAGCAGGGAGCAGGCTGTCTGTGATCAAATTGCAAGAGTAAGGTTCCTGTAATGCTTAGTGAGTGTCCTAACTCTGGAGCCTCAGTATCAACTAGGAAATGGGAATCATAGCTGTGAGAGCCTTCTCAGATTGTTCTGAGGTTGTATGAAATAATGTCTGCACACTATTTAGCATATTTCCTGGAATAGAGTGAACACTGAAACAACTAGCTATTGTTGCATGTTTAAAACCCAGCCAGTTGATATCAGTTATCATAGAGCATGTGAAAGAGGCTAGGCCTGTGCTAGATGCAGAGATGAGTGGGAGAGAGTTGAAGTGCCCAAGAAAAGGGATGAAGGAAGAAAGAAAGGGAACAATCTGAGCATTGAAATCTCCTTGGGGGAGATTCTGATTTTCCTGGCCCATTGCTTCTAATCTAAGCCTCCAATTGTAGCGGATGCAATCTCTGTCCTCTTTGCTTTTGTCCTTGTTGGATAATATTGATCATTATCTATAGAATTAAGCCTTTAAGAGCCATCACTGAGTAATGACTCACTTGTCTATTGCATCCTCTGATATAGTGTTTTATTTATTTTTTTCTTTTAAAAAGTTTAGTTCCTGGAGAGAAGCTATAGCTAGGGAAGCTTTTGGCAACTGATGCTGCTGTGGGAGGGAGAGTAAGTTTTCCTTAGAGATGCATCCTTTGAGAGAATACCCTTGATCCATGTAAAGACAGGTAGCACCAAGTAAACTCAGTGGGTTTTAAAAAAGAGAGTTTATGATGTTTGGAGGGTAAAGTGACTGGGGAGGGAGCAATTGGAAGGGAGAGAATAGAGAATGGATTTGGTCAGAACACATATGCATATATGAAGTTATCCATAAAGTACAAAAAGTTATTATCTTGATAACTTTTCAATTGTTGAAGCGTTTTATCTATTTATTTACTATGTTCTTTTCTTTATGGGTATAAGGCCCTTGGATAGTCATAGCATTTTAACTCTTGTGTAAATTCTCTCCAAACCAGTGTTTCCATTTCTTTGTTTCTATGTTTACATAAAAAAATTTCACATGAAATATTTTGTCAGTGGCTGCCTTGCCACCATGTTGAAAGCATTTTTTTTTTTAACTACAGCTGGGCTCATTGGGACAAGGATCAATTGGTCTATGCAGTTGCTGTGGATTTGGCCTGTGGGATCTTTCGTGTGGGATCCATGCAGCCTCTCTGGACTTGCCTCTGGAAATTAACAGAGCAGTAGTTTCTTGTGTAGACTAGACTGGCAAGAACAAAGATGGCTGCTGTCCTAGGAAAGGTTGACTCAGGGCAGTGGAACAGTGAGTCAGCATCTATGCTGCAGGCTAGAGTCCATGCTGCCAATCAATTGACCTTCTCTTGACAGCAGAATTGGTTTTGGCTTTTTGACCACGGGCAACTTCCTTGGGTAACCATGGCAACTTTAGACCTTGATCATAAAGACACACTCAAGGCAGCCAACAGACCCAAAACTTTCCAAATTATATTTAGTGCAGAAGTTCATTTTCTTATGGCTACCTTCTATTGAGGAACTATTGTGCATTGGTGGCTTTGTATGGAACTTACTGATGATCCTTCTTACGTCGGGAGTTATAAACATAGTTAATTTGTAAATTTACTAAAACCTTATTATAAGAACTTGACAAAAATCACACCATGCAGTGAAATGAAATAGTTTAGAGGGTATCATAGGAATATTTTTCCACTTAGAGTAGTGGTAAGCATTTGCTTATAAAGTAAACTCCTCTTAAGAAGAGACATGATACATGGGAAACTCTAGGGAGGGGACAATGCAGGTGAAACCCAGGACCTGGTCTCTTAAAACAAATGAGAAAACTGATATTCAGAGAGAAGATGCCACCTGTCTGAGACAGCATGGCTGGCAAAATGAAGAAGCATCCTGCAAGCACTTGACAGTGCCATTCTGGGTCAAGTTCTGAACAGAGTGATGGATGCAGCTGGGGCTTCTCAGCTCTGGGAGTCTGTCAGAAAGACAGATGGGGCAGGGCTTTACAGGAACCAGTCTTGGGCAGGCACGTGGCTCTTCAGCAATCACTGAGTGGAGAGTTACCAGAATGGTTAGGACACTTACAACGAGAGACATACTTTTAGATTCTGGAGTGCCTAGTTGGTTTCCTAAGTCCTCAGTTGTTAAATGTCAACCTTTTAATCAATTATCTGAGATCTTCATATAATATATTTGGAACATATTCGTTTTCTCACTCTTATCCTCTCCCTTAACTACTTTCTCTCTACCTTCCCATCCAACTTTGAGTTTATTTATTTTTATCTCTACCATCAAGTCTAGTTAGTCCTGGGAGTGAAGCCTTACCTGGCATGTGATCAATCTACTAGGTGTTATATTATTAAGGAAAATGGACTTTCCCTTACCCAGCAGCTTTCTAATGCCAATAACTCCTCAGCTACTAGTGGTATCTCCATGCTGAGCTTTTGTGTGGTTTGAGCTTGCTGAGGGCTTATGTGTGTACTATCACAATCTCTGTGAGTTCCTGTGTGCACCTGCCCAGTTGTATTTCCTTGATGGTATCCACCATATTTAACTCTTAACAATCTTTCTTCTCCCCATTTGCCAAGATTCATGAACCTTGTGTGAGCATGTGTTAGTGTGTGTGTGTGTGTGTGTGTGTTAGTGTGTGTGTGGGGGGGTTGGTGATGTATTATTTAGAATGGAGAACTTTACAGTTTCTTATTCTCTGGATATGACCAACTAAAGGTCTCTGTGCTACTTGCCATCTACTGCAAGAGAAGCTTCTCTGATAAGGGATGATTTCTGGCCACAGTGACAAGACATTAGGGGACATTTTAACACTATGTCTACTTGGCAGAATAATAGTATTGGGTTCTCCCATGGAACTTATGACCTAACTAGGATCAGGTTCTTGACCCCTTTAGCAGTGACAGGTATGGGGTCTATCTCAAGGAACCCCAAACCCTCATTTTTCTAGCTGGCACTCTTGGTCAAAACACAAGATTCACATACCCCATCAGAGAGTACTACTGGTTTAAAGGTCTACGGTGAAGATTAAAGCCATCTGGACATATAAACCTCTTGGCTAGAGCCAGGCTCAAAAGTAATCATGCTTGTCACATATAACTGTCACAATTGAGTTTTCTAAGGAGAGACATTGAATGATGGAGATCCCATGAGGCTCTGGACATCTTGATTGAGACTCCTTCTGGTCTATGGGGCAGGATAGATAACTCTGGAATGAACTATCTGACTCATGTCAAGTTCAGTCAATACAAGTGTTCTTAGACTCCTGGAGTGCCATAGGAGATACTTCTTTGTCAGACTGGATTCTGTTATGTCCCTAGGTGCCCAGGACCTCTGTTTTGTTCAGGCTCTCAATTTCCATATCTATAATCAAAGCCAGTTAGTAAGGGGACACTAACCATCAATGTTGTATCGTAGTTTACATCTGGGGAGGGTGAGTACGGATGTCACTGGTCCACAGGGGAAAAGAGTGAAAAGTATTGGTCAAAGAGATCATGAGGTAGGAGATATGAAGATCTCAGAGCAGCTAATAGCTACTGAGTGCTTACTAAGTACCAGGCACTTAGCTCACTTCTTCACACATAATGGCTATAGTAAAACACTGTCTAGTGTTATAATATCCTTTTGTAATAGTTTTTCTCATTATGATACCCAAATGCCTATACCAAGGAAGTGAAAGGAGGAATGATTTTTTTTTTTTTGACTCCCAGCTTCAGAGGTTTTAGCCCATCATGATGGGCAAACATGGCAGGTCAGGAATCAGAGCAAGACAAGAAGTAGGTAAGGATAATGTATTCATCAGAAGGTACTTCCACTGACCTCCTTCATGTAGCTAGAGGCTACCTCCTGAAGTTTCGAGAACCTTCCTAGATAGTATCATTAGTTGAGGAAGAAGTGTTCAGAATGAACATTTCAGTATGAAAGCACAGAGGTGATTATGCATTCAGTAGAAGCCACACTGTAAGGTCTGAATTTGGATACTGTTATGGTCTAGTGATTTGAAATACAACCCTGTCTCTAAATGCTGGGTGAAAACAGCAAGTACACCTCTCAGGCCAGGCATTATGAAGAAACACAACCAAGAGTCTGTGGTGTGGTGTGTTGATAAGAGGATTCTCTGTGGATTGGATAAATTAACCCATTACCAACTTCTCATAGTTTCAGCTTACTGTGAGCTTCACAGATCTATCAGAATGTAACACCACTACAAGTTGAGGACCATTTGCATATAGCACTTAGTCAATATTAATGAAGTGGGTAAAATTTTCATCCACTTATAGATGAAAAATGCCAAGTTCTGGAAGAAGAACATAATCATATCTAATTCCCCAACTACCTTTCTCATCATCTGGCATGAAGGCAACAAGAGCTGTACATTTAAAACAGAGCAAAGAAGGTACATTTAAAATAATAGTTCCCAAGGTTTTAGAGTATAACTGGGAGGATAGAGATTACCTAGAAGGCTTCTCTTTATTGAGTATTTATTGTATGCATCTCACCTTCTGAAGTTTTAATATATATTGAATTTAACTCTCATACCATGAAGTGGATTTATAATTATCTCTGTTTTACAGATGGGAATACTGAGGCTCTGAGGTGTAACTTGTCAATCAATAAGAATATGCTTGATCCAAGACTGGAGCACAGTTTATAAGACTCTAAAGTCTATTTAATACTAACTTGTTCATATGCTTTTTTTTTTTTATCAGCTTGGGAGAATGGACCATTATGTATATCAGCAAATGTGTTTGGCATGAGAAAGTCAAGGGAAGAAAAGAATGTCCTTCAGAGGAGCCATATGGCCTTTGGGGACCCCTGGGACTAGAAGGAGGAGAGGATAAAGGGATTTCTGAATCTAATGGTTTTCTTGAACTCCACTGCACATGACTGAGATGACCCCATTGTCTCTTCCGCTACCCAGTGATGTTCCCCACTGGTTATTCTCCATGGTGTTCATCCCATGTGTTCTCTTTCTGCCTATCCTACCCATCTGCTCCAGCTGGTGTCTGCCTTGGGCAGAGGATGCTCATTTATTCTTTTGCTGTTTTGCAGACCCAGGGTGATGGTCACTGAGTGCCAGGGGACTAACAGGAAGTCAGAGGCTTCCGGGCTGTTCATCTGGAGTTCACTGGGGTGTCAGAGGCTAATTGTGGCTCTGCTTGGGTTGTCGCTGTTTGATTAAACATCTTGAGCTAAGCACTATCCATCCAATGGTTGCCAGCGGTACGTATTTTTAGCAGTGGGCAAATAGCTTATCAATTGTGCATATAAAATACAGCCAACATAAAGCCATCATTTTCTGTGACCCTACCTTGTTCTCCCATGGCAAGGACAAAAGAAGCAATAAACAATATTGGTATTCACATATCCTTTCAACAAACCTTTCCTAAGCTACCTATTAGGCAAAAGACACTGTCCCAGAGACAAGGATGCAATGATGAGCAGACATACAGAACTCTCTGTTCACAGGGAGCTCATATCCTACTCTGACCTGTAGGGCTATGTTCTTCTTTCCCACAGCTCTGTGGCCCTGGGTAAGCCATATCTTTCTCTGAACTTGCTTTTTTCATCCAAGGGCACAAGCTAAACCCATGTCTTGTGCTGTTCATATACTGAGGGCAGAAAGGACACTGGACATGCAGCAAGTATGGCTCAAGAGATGCAGCCACTTACTGGTCCATGGTCAGGGTCCAGTGAAGTCTTCTTAGAGGCATGAAGGACCATGTGGAGTAGAGTTAAAAGTTCTAGAACAGCTTGAGCAAAGGCATGGACATATGGCTGTGAGAAATACCAATAAGTAGAAATGAATAAAATACAGTAAAACCACAGTTCTTTAGTCATTGACTCAAGCTGTCTGTCTAACCTTTAGGTAATTGCCCTGAGGGGCTGATTCGTAAAGACAGCTCACTACTTAATAGCGAAGGCTGTGTGAAAACTTCAGCGATCAACATGGCTTCAAAACCCTAGCTGTTTCCTAGTGTTAGGTTTGTATCTAGCATCCTCAATTGCATGAGACATTAGGTGGGGAACCATGAACTGGTATGAACATTCTGGGATAGCTCTCTTGTTTCAGACACTGCAAGAGCTGACCACAAGGACCATGGACCCCATTTTTATGATCAAGAAGGTAGCTCAAGGGCTCCTGGCATCATCCAAGAAGAACACATGTAACAAATAGAAATGGGGTGATGAACATACATCTGCTACTTTCTGGCTGTGTGATTGGGGCAATGGCTCTAACTTCTCTGTGTATTAGTTTGCAAAAATCTGAGAATAAACATGATGTGGGACTCACAAGCTGTTTTGAAGATCTCATGAATTACAGTATGGGGACAGTGGTCACAGCAGTGCCTAGGACCACAAAGTATATACACTGCTATTACACAGGCAAACAGGCTTAGAGTAGACTCATCAGGTCCAGTTTACTAATAATTGTTAATGTAACGCCAACTTCTTAGTGTTTGGTGTTCGATAAGTACTTTACACAGACACACAAAGGCCTCTCTATACACTGGAATATTGCGAATACACTGGAAGATTTCTAAGGGGTTCCTGTGGAAGTAAATTGGATGACGTGATCAAATGTACTGGTGATTACTTGGAAATTAATTTGGTATTTTGTTTGAGGCCATACTCTTCGAATCCAGTGCATCCAGTTTAATCAACATAAACTTGGGATTTCCAACAACATACCCATTTGTAGGTCAGGTTCTCAGAGTGTGGGATCCAGGCTCAATGTACTCAGAACATGTAAATGGAAGTGACCCAAGGCAACAGGAAGGCTTGTTTCAAAATCCCTGCTCCCTTCAGTATCTCTGTGTTAGAAGTTTTATAGAGCACCAAGTTGGTCGAAATTGTGCTTGCGTGAGAAGTGCATGGAACTCCCAGGGAAAAACACAACCCCTACCCCCTTTCCAGAGTGCAGTTGCTGTGTGGTTTCACTTGCGTTATCGGTCAACTGTGGTCATATCTTTCAGTGTATTGAGAAAGTCTTAGGAGCACATGCACACACACACACACACACACACACACACAAACACACACACACACACCATATTCACACAATTATGTGTAAGTACCTTCAGTCTGGCTCATGTGTTACTGGCTTGATTCCTATACTCCATAGGCCTCAGTCATCCTTGGATGACCAGCAGGTCTCCCACATGTCAGCTCTCCTCTGTTTCTTTTCACTCTTGGTTTCGTGCATATACTCCAGAGCACCAAGCTCTTCCTTACCATTGAAGCATGTCTTGGGATGCCTTCTCTAACCTCTAATCTTTTGCCTGTCAGGCTTTATGTCTAAATGCTTCCCAGAGCTCTGCATGGCAGAATGAATCTCCATGTTGGTTAGATAGCAAATACAACATGTTTTTTGATGATTTTATTTAAGACCTTTGTCACCTTTTAATTTAAGCCTCTGGAAGGCAGAGGCAATAACTATATCTCTTTTCTCTGAAAAAGTAGGGCTGATCAAACAGCTGTGAAAAATTATAAACCCTCCTATCTTTTGTAGAATACAAGAGTGATGGATGGGTGGGTGGGTAGAAGATGGTTGGAAGGATGAAGAATAGGCTGATTGATGGATGGAGAATGGGCATGGATTGGTCATGGATAAACGATGGGTCATATATGGGTGCATAAGTGGAAGATAGGCAGTTGGATGAATGGATGAGTTGATGTATGGATTAATGAGTGGGTGGATAGGCAGATGGACTCATTGAGGCTCTTTGTAGAGCATTTATCCACTTGCTGTAACTTCCATGGCATTTCACTATATACACCATGTCTGCTTTCTTCTCTGTGAACCCATTTCTTTAGGTACACTTTCAGAAATTCTTTCTCATTACCTACTAGTGGCTAATAGAGAGGAGTTCAAACTTCTTATTTCCATGCGTGAGTGTGATACTTAACTTTCTTTTTCTATGGAAAGAAAAATAACATCTTCTCACCAGACTCATGAAGAAGATGGGTAAATTTAACACCATGCCTGGAATATAAGATATTCAGAGATATACTTCATTTCCATGCCGAGCATGAGAGTCTCCTTCATGGTCCACTGAATTTGCTAAAAGTGGGAACACTAAGATCATTGATTCTGAAGCCAACAAGTTATGTCTTGATTGCTGATCTTTCCTTTTGGGATTCTGGCTAGGTTTCTTCAATGAGGTGCACCTCAGTGTCCTTCATCTGTAAAATGGGGATGACAACATCTGCCATTCAGGTTGACTGTGCAAACTAAGTGATTCCATACAACCTAAATGTTTAGAAGTGGTTTTAGTTATTCATTTGGCTAAGGGGAAGCTTGTGTTTTCTCCAGGGTACTCTTACTGGCCTCCCTGCTCTGCCTTGCAACATAGATGCTGGTTCTGTTCAGCTTTCATGCCCTTCACTGGGGGCTATGCATGCCTTAGTAGGTCTGAGACTCCTAGTTGGGTAGACAGCCATATACATACTCAGAAATGTGTGGCACAGTGACAGGAGACAGTGTGTAGTGAAACCAATTCAGGAGAGAGAACACATCTAACCCAAGGACTGTGACAGGAAGGCAACCTGGAGGGAGTGTCATGTGTGCAGCCATGAAGAGAGGAGGCCAACTAAATAAACTGCCATGTTTTCAAGTTATCTATTTCATGCCTATGTTAAGATTTAGGCTTCATTTGAAAACCATACAGGCAAGACAAGGGAGATGGCTCAGCTGGTAAAGTTCTAGCCAGCCCAAAATCCCAATGACTCAAGTCAACACACAGAGCCCATGGTGTGAGCACCTATAACCCCAGCACTCCTACAGCAAGATAAAGACAGGAGGATTCCCTGGAAACTCATAGGCCACTAGTCTAAGACGGCAGCAATAGAATCAATGGGGGAGACCCTGCCACAAGATGGAAGGTAAGAATGGTGAGACACAAAAAATGTTCTCCAACTTCCATGTCCACACACCTGCACTCACATACACACAAAATCAATACACTACAAAAAGAAGAAAACCAGACAGAAAGGTCATTCTGACCCACACTTCCATGTAGGTTTGCCTTCTAGCTCAAGTTGTCCTCATTAATCCCCCTTATCAGTGCCATCTTTCCCCTTTTCTCAGAGAGAACAGGAAGGAGAGGGAGAGGGAGAGGGAGAGGGAGAGGGAGAGGGGAGAGGGGAGAGGGGAAAGAGAGAGGGAGAGGGGAAAGGGAGAGGAAAAATGTGAGGAGGAGTTGCTGGGTAAGAAGTAGAGACAGTCGCTCACTTTAATGACCTTGCAGTCCTGTTGGAGGGGCTTTGTCTTAAGGCAATAGAGAGTCACAAAAAAGTCTTGAGTGTTAAGGGACTTTGCTAAGTATAAAGTTTATTATTTGTGGCAAACCACAAGCATCTCTGAAGGGTTATGAGGGGTGTGTGTGTGTGTGTGTGTGTGTATGCAAAACAGAGGTTCTGCCATGAATATCAACAAAGCTGGTAAATATGGCCAACCACTGGAGCTTCCCCATCCACGTGATGTGACAAGAACAATTGGGTTGATGAGAAGTAACCTCTTCCCATGCAGTACATGCTTCCCTGCCCATCATTTTGGCTTAGCAGAGGAAGGATCAGAGGGATCTGGATGTTCAAGAACACTAGAAAATTCCCTAGTACACACAGCCCAGGCATACACCTCCAAAGCTGCCCTCCCCAGGATGTTCTGTTCCATAGGGGGACCTGTGTTCAGATGCAGGGTCGAAGTGGTGCTGTCTGTGCTGAAGATGTTGACAGGCAGGGAACAGACCATACCAGAGGACAATGTGTAATTACCTGGGGGCCTTGGGAAGCAATTTTCTGTTGTTGGAGAAATTGGAAATTGTGTGTGTGTGTATGATTTTTTTTAAAACTATGTTCCTGCCTAAGCTCACAACTGAATGGCATGTAGGTCAAGGAGGCGTAATTATATGGAAATGGATTTAGTTTGGTAGCTTCTGAAAACCCACCTCTGTGGCCTGGGATAATGGAGAAGAAAGGGCTTTGGACCTTCCTGAGATGAGATGCACAGGCAGCAGATGGCTTCCTTGTAACTTTGGAGTAGTGTGTTTCTCTCTGGTTTCAGGACCCAGCCTGTGTTCCAGAGAGGAAAGAAGCTATATTTTCCCAGCTCAGCCACTATGGTGTGCATGATAGGTTCAGCTCTAATTTTGTATGGCTTAGATAAGGCTGGTTGTCCTGGGAGCTTGGTTTCCCCAAGTGGTATTAAAAGCTTATGGGACTTTTAAGAGGTGGGGTTTGGTGATTGGTGGTTAGCTCATGACTGTTCTTTTTCTTTTAAGCATTTATTTATTCTCTCTGTGTGTGCACATGTGTGCGGGAGTGTGTCATGGCATGCATGTGGTGATCAGAGGACATCTGGTGTGAGATCCACTCACCATCATGTGGGCCCCAGAGACTGATTTCAATTTTCTATTGTTGGAAAAATTGGAAAGTGTGTGTGTGTGTGTGTGTGTGTGTGTGTGTGTGTGTGTATTTAAAGTATGTTCCAGCCTAAGATCACAATTCAATGGCATGTAGTCCAAGAAGGCATGGAAATGGGTTTAGTTTGGGAGCTTCTGAAAACCCACCTCTGTACCCTCTGTCACTCCTGTCACCATCATGTGTGTTCCAGGGACTGATTTCAGGCCTTCAGCCTTGGGGGCAAGTGCTTTATCTGCTGAGATATTTCACTAGCCTATTCTTCTGTGATCTGGGTCTCACAGGAGTTAGTTCCCATAAGAGTGGGTTTCATAGAGTAAGCCTGGACTCTCTGCCTGCATTTCTTCTCATATCACCTGGCTTCTGTCTTCAGAATGCATGCTCTCTGCATTAGTGTTTGCTGTTGTGTTATGACACAGCCAGGACGCCCTTGCCAGATGTTGACATGTTGGTGATATTTGAATTTTGCAGCCATCAGGGTCCCAGGTAACTAAAACCTCTTTAATTTATACATCACCCAGCCTTGGACACTTTGTTATAGCAACACAAGTTGGTTTAAGATAGTGACCTTGGAAAAGTTAATGAAATTTCTGTCTGTTCTTTTTTTTCCCTCTGAAAAATGGGACTGAAAACAGATTCTGTGTGGAAAGGGGGTCTTTGAAGGGCTGGACATAGATGGCAGGCAGGGCTGGAATTTGACCTCTGTTCAGGAATTCTGGTTTTACTCATTACTCTTGTCCACTCTATGGAGAAACAAAGTTGTCCAAACATGTCACACTGTCTCCAGTCTTCGCTCTTTGCCTGCACACTCTTCTATAGTCCTTCTACTGTCCATGATCTGAGTGACTCTTGCCTGTCCTTCATGAATCAGCTGGCTCACCCACAATCAGTGACAGTCTGATGTCCCCAGCCTTGCTATAGCCTTGCCTATGATGAAGCAAACTGCCATTTTAAGCTCTGAGCAAAAAATGCCACATGCAAAACAGGACACTAATTGTCTGTGGGAAAAGGACTTGCCCCCTCCCTAGAAATAAGAGAAACAGTAAATGATGACTTCAGGAGCTGTAACAATGAGAACTGTGGCAATAAATGATTTTATGACCTTTCCTGCCACAAAGGAAGTGGTCAAGATCATCAGAATAGCTTCCACTTAGCAGTCTTATAACAAGCTGGAAATGGTAGACAGAGCTTCACAGTCAGTGATCACTGTTGTGCCCCTCACTCTGGAGATGGGTTTATTAGATCCTTCCTGTAATGGAGAACATTTGGGTTTAGCTTTAGTGACTGCCTCAAGGTCACTTCTTACTAAGTAGCAGTCTAAATTTGAACCCATGCCTTCCCCAATTGCAATATGTCAGTTGCCATGATTCTTTAAGGAAGCACCACAGCTTGATATCCACACAATCTGCAAGTCAGAAAGTTTGCTCTCATTTCCACTGGGCAGCTCCTATCATGGGTACCAACATTCACCATTTTAGGGGACCCTGCCCTTTCCCTGCTTTCTGATTCCTCAAAATGAATAAAGGCACTCTGGTCAAACTAGAAAAGAGTGGGTGTCTTTCCTGGTGGTGGAGTCACAAGTGCAAAGCCACAGAAGTGTGAACGCATGCCGTGGTTGCAGAGCTGTAAGAGGACAGGCATGGCTGGCGTGTGGACCGCAGGGGAATGAAGGATGAGCATTCAAGAGCCCAGTGTGATAACCTCGGTGAAATTGCTTTGCGAACTTCCAAGGTTGTTTTGGGGACTGTCGGAGATAATGCCTGTGAATCGGCTTTGCAAACCGGAAAAGCGTTAGGCAAATGTTAATTATCATGAGATATTTTGGAGGTAGCCTGATTTGGTATGGGGAACAAGATAGTAGAAAATTAAAATAGCTGCTAATTTCTCTTGAATCCGCATTCTCAAAAGCATTCATACATGAAAAACTCTAATTCCATTGCTCTCATCTCTTCCCATTCTCAGATAAATAGATTATAATAGATTTTAGAAGCTAATAAAAATTCAGCCAGTTTCCTGGTTATTATTGATTTCACAGCCAGGTTTAGCATCCTGGGGTAATATTTTGCTGTCTGCCCGTAAGACCACATCCAGTTAATTCTTCACCAAAATACTTTTACTCATATATAGTTGTCTCTTTTATTTGCGGTCATGATACTGGAGCACTCACAAGGAGAGTTGTGTCCTTCTGTCTTGTTCAGGGACATGTGCCCAGCCTGTAGCCTGATACCCTATGCACAGCAGTACTTGGTGACAAATATTCTTTCAGAATGTAGCATCTGAGTCTAGGTACCCACATTCCATATGAATTGCCATAGAGGTATCTTCTCTCTACGTAGGGTCTACTGTCTTCAAAGCCATTCGGTCTGTGTTTGGTGAAAAACTTAATCTTTTCCCCCATTCTAACAAAATACTATAGGTAGAACTAATTTATATAGTGTATATTTATAATATACACTAATATTTCTAATATAGAATCCAAATTTACATACTTATTAGAGTCATAGATAAAACTAACAACAAGAGGAAAAAGCTACTATAACTATAATTAAAATTATAATGATATTTGCAATTATTAATTGCAGAAAAGATAGTTATAGTCTCCAAAACACAGAAGGATCAACTGAAAAGTCACAAGAGGAATGAAGAAAAGAGGACCAAAGGGGACCATCAGCCATGACTGATCAGAAAGTATACTGGGAAGATTCCATGCACACAGCCTAGCCACCTACCAGAGGATAGCTACAGCTGGAGCAGGGGGAGAGACAGTGCTTTCTTCCTATCTTGGTTGTATTTTGTCTCCTGGATCCTCAAAGAGTTTGGCTGGTGGCCAAAGTCTCACAATGTCACATACATCTCTACTATTAGTTCCTGACTCTTACCAGAGTGAAAAATGTGCTTCCAATCCTACCCACCCATGAAAACATTAAATATCACTCTTTTTGTTAGGACTCTTAGGGAAAACATTTCTTCCTGGTGGGTGGAGATACTCTTGCATGCCCAAAGACGGAATCTCAAAGTCCTATATCCATGTCTGAAGAGAGGGGCTTTGGCTTTAACGAAACGCCTATTTGGGTGATGTTGAAATCAAAATCTGTTTTTCTGAGAGAAATACTAACATTTACCCCTTGACATCACGATGCAAATAAGAGCCAAGGCTACAGCGTCTGATGGGTAGCTTGGAAGCATGGCGTTGCCACAGTATTGCTAGGACCATTGACAGTCAACTTTGTGCTTCTGTTTTATTAATAGTTTCTATGTAGGGCTGGAGAGCTGAGTAGATGGTAAAAAAGCACTTGTTGGTTTTGTGAATTGACCTGGGTTCTGTTTCCAGCAGCCACATGGTGGCTCACAACCATTTGAAACTCCAGTCTTAGGAGATATGACATCCTCTTCTGTCTTCCATGGGACACCATGGACACATGTAGTCCACTTACGTACATGTAGGTAAAAATTCATATAAATAGGAATAAAAATAAATCCAAAAAATTAATGTCTACTTCATGGATTTAGAAGGATGAGACCAGTCAGTTCATGTAAGGTACTTAAAATAGAGCCCAGTGCAGAGTAGGCACTCAGTCAACATTAGTTATTATGATGATTAATCTTAATTGGCATGTGACAGGATATAGAACCACCTAGGAACTGAGATAGACTTCTGCTTAGTGTGAATCCAGAAAAGATAAATGAAGAGAAGACCCTCTCTGAATGTGGGCAGGACCATCTCAGGGGCTGTGGACCTGGATAAGGCAAAGGTAGGGCGAAGAAAGCCAGAGGGCCCTAGCATTTCCCTCCCCTCTGCTTCTTGGCCACCATGATGTGAACAGTTCTACTTTACCATGCCCCGACCCCACTGTGAAAGCTGAGCTCTCCAAAACCATGAGCCAAAATAAACTGTTCCATCACTTGCTTCTGAGAGCTCTTCTGTAACAGTGATGCCAATTCTGGTCAGCCGGGTCCTGATTGCAGCAAATGAGTTAGCTTAGTTTCTACTGGTAAAGTTCCAGCAATCTTGTTGTGTTTCAGCTGTTGCCACTGCTATGTAGGGATGTGGCGAGCAATGAATATAGGAGTGGCCACTCTTTGGGGCTGTGAGATCATCCTGAGATTTTTCTCTAAAGTGAACCACTCTATTGCATGGTAAGAATCAATGCCACACACAAAGGGTGTTGTAAAAGGTAAAACATAACTTAAGTATTGAATGCTCCCCATGGCATACTAATAGTTTGTCAGTTTACTTTTTGCCTACTGGACAGGGACACGACATATCTT
This sequence comes from Mastomys coucha, assembly GCF_008632895.1. NCBI lineage: Eukaryota > Metazoa > Chordata > Mammalia > Rodentia > Muridae > Mastomys > Mastomys coucha. The sequence continues at coordinate 108,142,446 of NW_022196904.1, forward strand.
ACAAGTAAGGACAAAGGTTATTTGACATTGCTTAGGTATAAATCTCATTAGCCTGTATGTGATGATGAATGAATTTGTGGTCAGCATATGCAAGGCATGGTGGGTTTCAGAAGGTATGAGGGTGAATCCAGCGAGAACACATTTACCTCTTCCCACCCTCTCGCCAGCACTGCCACCAACCCACAACTGGTGCTGGCAAGACACATTTTTGGCCCATGGCATACTTAGCTTCATCTCTTCAACTAGACCGTTCCTTGCCCAAGAGCAGAAGCCCAGCTTTATCTGCCTCTGTGGCACTGCAGCTAGTAGAGAATTCACAAGGGAAAGGAGAATGGAAAATCCCCTCAAGATTCACAGGGTGGGCTTGCATGAGTCAAGGAAGGTATAGCTCTGGCTTTGATGTCCTGGCATATAGCTGCAGTTTTAACTCTGCCTTCTAAAAGTTGTTCAGGGAAGCCACTTAACTCTGCTGAGCTTCTGTTTCATAATGGATGAGTTCTTTGTAAGTTTTAATTTACTTTGCATATTGGTCACTACTATATTAATGTTAGTGTTTCTTACTGATAACTCTATAAACATTAGGGATAGCAATCTGGCATGGACTAGGTGGCCAATGAACAGTCTCTACATGGACTGGATTTAGAATTCTGAGTCTTGCCTGACACTGAACCCCTTTATGGGTGATGAGGGAAACTTTGGATCTGGACGAGGAAAGGTATTTTTGGAGAATTGTTTGATTACAATATACTGGCTTATAAAAATAAAAAGCAACACAATTTCAATTTTGTAACTTAGTATGGAGTGGAAAGGAAATTCACCTGTATGTCCTTGGTTTAAAAAAAATGATTTCAAGTAATTAAACCATCTGCTTAGGGAGAGGGCAAAGGGAACATTAGGAGAGTCCTCAGTCAAAAAGAAAGACATAGTTCCTTAGAATGTCTGCAAAGACCAGGATGGAAGGGTGAACCAAGACAGAGGTCAGTAGACACAGCATTTGTCTTGTCCCGTGCCCTGAATGCCAACATCTGCAGCAGGCTCATGGACAAGCACAGAACATGATGGGCAGACTCATCTCACCTCAGCTCTGCTGCCTGTTGGCTGGGTGACCTTGGGAAGGTCACTTTCTTTTACAATCTGCTTCCTTATCTGCTAAGTAGACATGATGGAAGTGCCAGGCTCTTAGGAATAGCAGTGAATATTAAGTGAGGTGTCATGGAGCAAAATGCCTAGCAGATATTAAGTACTCAGTAAATGCTCTGCTGCTGCTTATATAAGGAAGATTCTTACAGTTGCAATGTCTCAAGTTTTTTAGAGGCTGGTATGGAAATTGCATTATTAAAATTTGAAAGGCAATTATCTACTTCTCTTTCCATATATCTACCTATTTACCCACCTGTCCGCTCATAAACCCATCTGTATATCCGCCTATCTCCATCCATCCATCCATCCATCCATCCATCCATCCATCCATCCATCCATCCATCCATCCAATACTTTCCAACTCATAACTACGAGCCAAGGACCATCAGAGGAAATTTGAGTGCAAGCTATGACTACTGTCAAGGACTCCTAGTCTAATTTGACATCTTTTTGACATTCCCAGGCAAAGACAAACCCCTCTTATTTTGAATCCCCAGAGGAATTTAAACACCTTACTTCTCCAGCACCCCACCCCTAATGTAAAATAAGTCACCTATTGTTATACTTTTTGATTTGTTGTTTGGTTTTATAAGCATGTGAGTTTTTAAAGGCAAAGAGCATGCGTCATGCTCATTTTGTCTTTCCTTCCCTTGTTTTTCTACCTAACTGAAAGTTGGATCTTGTAAAACTGAACTTAGTTTTTCATGATGCAGCTTGAATAGCCCCCATGGGTAGTTGATAGGAAATCCTTGTGTGGCTTAAGAAAGGAAATCTTCTATTTGTTGTTGAATGTCTGTTGTGCACATTGTCTCATGTACTGCCCTCAGCCAGATGGGCATTCTCCCTATGCTACATACGAGGAGATAGAAATTTACAGATGTTAATTACACACAGACAGGAAGTCCAGATGGAACTCAAATCCAGATACTGTAACTTCCATTTTTATAAGAAACTCATTTAGAATGTCTGAAGAAGTGCAGTAAGGTCAAATTGTGATGACATGATTGTGTGTGTGTGTGTATGCATGTGTGCATGTGAATGCTTGTGTGTGTGTGTTTACATGTGATGCACACAGTACATGTAAATAAATAGGAGGCAAGAATAAAAATGACCAACTTAAATTTCTTTAGAGGCAAAGTGAGGGGAAAAATATTAGACATAAAAAAACCTTGTGTGCTGGAAGGCAATGAAGAGAGGTATGGGGGTCTACGTAGCATAAGCCTGGCCCTAAGGAGGCTATTGGTCTCCGCTCTAAGCTTTAGGTAACAGCGTGGGAAGTTTCATCAGGAGAAATGCAGATAATTCTGGAGACTGTGTCCTGTTGTATAGTCCTGCTGTCTTGGCCATGACTACATGATCCTTTAGTCTACCCCCTAAATGCAGCCATGCTTATATTTAGAACTATAGATTGCTATGCTTGGTCTCCAGGTGTTACTTAAGGGAAGATGTTATTGAAGGACGCTTAAGCGGGCATTTCCTACGTTTCAGAATGATTCCTGATGGATGGAGGGGGGCAGTGCTGGGGCTGATTTAAATGTCTTTAAGAAAAGAAGTGAGGGTGGCTAAGGAGAGAGAGAACCAGCACACATCTGACTAACATTTTGAGGTGGGTATTTAGTACTCAGAACCATAAAACACATCTTATCTCAAGGGACAACCTCCTGTGGCCAGGTTTATGCTGAGAAGATCCAGAAAGCAGCCAGCCCCGCCATTTCTTGTGCTACATCTATTCATACAAGATGTTCTTGGAATTTCTACCTCAGTTTTGGGGTAGAAATTCCTTGCCAGATTTTGTATCATTAGAGCTGAATGCAGTCATGGTGACAGTGTCCCTCTGCCTGGCTAGCCAGAACTTCATCCCACTCGTTTATCAAATGACAATGCTGAAGGTGACCTTCTCCATCCTGTTCACCTCTGTCAGGTGACAACTCAGAGTAGGCTCTGTCTTCTCTCTGCTTGTGATTCTTGCCACCCACAGTTTGATCATAAGCGGGACTTATCCACAGTCAAACTGTCAGCTGTCCCTTGTTCCATGGGAACTTACCCATAGCTCCCAAGAGTCAGGCAGAAATGTCCTTGGGGTTTGAGGACATCATGGACTTGTGCATCACCCCCTGGCTGTCTCTGTCTTCCCTGGAATCTGCAACTGATCATGAATGGGGCAGATTTTGGATGTGCAAGGGTGGCCATGATATGATCTCTGATCCTCGCTCCTGCTGAGTCCCAATGGCTGTACTGTGCATGCTGTGCACAGGTCCCTCTTTCCTGCCTGTGTCCTTGAGGTCTCTTCTGCTGCAATGGTCCATGCCCTCTTTTAAGTCTTTCTTCCACCACTGTCAACCAAGTTGCACAATCAAAGCACCTTTACAAGACAGCATGTGCTCTCATCTCTGACCACCTTCCCCCCCACCCCCAGCTCAGTGTGATCCAGCCACTGGCCTTCGGTGTTGGCTCATTCATTATCTCTGGGCTTCCACCATGTCTGTTCCTGCTACCTGTCATGTCCGCTCCTGGTGCTCCCTGCAGTTAGTAGTGCCTTCTTGCTCTTCAGACTTCACTCAAACATCACTGTCTCCTGGCATATTGTGTAGTTTCCTGCCACTTTTCCCTGTGACATGATTTCCAACGTGCACATCAGTACCTCAAGTGGTTTTGTTTATGCATTTGCTTACCGGCTTGTCATTCGTCTCTTAAGTGCTATGGAGAAGTGCAAGGACCTCCTGGCATTCTTTGTTGTTCCTAACATATAGGGCATGTCCAATATAGGAAAGGTTCAGAACATGGAAGAAAGATATGATATGGGAGCATATGCTGTGAGGGGCAGGATTATGGACCTTGGATTTCTTTAGCAGTCGTTCTCAACCAGTGGGTTGAGTTAAGACCCCTTTGGGGATCAAATGACCCTTTCTCAGGGATCACATATCAGATACCTTGCATATCAGATATTTACATCACAATTTATAATAGCAGGAAAATTACAGTTATGAAGTAGCAGCTAAAATAATTTTATGGTTGTGGGTCACGACGACTTGATGAACTATATTAAAAGGTTGAAATATCAGGAAGGTTGAGAACCACTGATGTAGGAAATGCTCAGCCTTATCCAGTTTATGGCCCTGTTCTCTCTGGAACTTCCAAGTGCTGTATTTATCCACACATTTTAGAGAAGCCACTGTATTTCTTCACAGAAGCACAGATGTGTGTGTGTGTGTGTGTGTGTGCATGCATGTGTGTGTGTGTATGTGTGTATCTGTGTGTCTGTGTGGTGAGTATTCTGAAGAACTTTGGAGGTGAGGCTGTGAGTGCTAAAACTAGGGAGCTGTAGCCAGGATAGAGTCATAGACCATTCTACATCTTTGGGTGAGGCATGTGTGTGCACATGTATGTGCAGAGGATTGAGTTCCCACGTGTCTCTGCATGCCGTATCCATGTGTGCATGCACGAGCCTGGTGTGTGCCTATCTCTGCGCGTCTCTCTGTGTGTCACATCTGCATGTTTGTGTGTCTGGCTGGAGTCCCTTGGTTCAAATGATAGGGCTGATAGCTTGCTTTGCACTTAGCTGAAATGATAAGAAATGCCTGTAGCAGAAAAGCAATTCCCCCAGCTCTGCTGACTGCCAAGCATTCTGGCAAGTAAGGAAGAGCGGAGTCACTGGCGGATGCATTGGTTTAGACCTCGGAAAATGGCTCATCCCAGCTCAGAGCAATTCACCCGGGCTTTGTAATGGGCTGGCTTCCTGTGCCTCTCTCCTTGCTCCCACTCCCTGTCATTCTAGATGGTCTGGCCTTCCTTCTGTCCTGGTTTATTCTGTCCCTTCCTGCCAGAGACCTGGCCCAGCTTGTTTGCTTTGTTCTCTCTCCTTTCCCCCTCTCTCTATTCCTCCCTTCCTCTCTTTTTCCTCTCTTCCCCTCCCCTTTCTTGTCTTCCCTTCCTTTCCCCCCTTCTTCCTCCTTTTCCCTTCCTGTCATTCTATTTGAAATAACTTGAAATATTTCTTCAGAAGAGAAGCATTTCTAGGCCTCTTGGTCTGGGTCAAGTTCTTCAGTGATAAACTCTCACAGTACACTGGCATTGGCACAGCTGAAGCTTTACACATGCGTGGTTTGCTCATATCTTGTGGTGTGCACGGTGTGATCTTGCACACTAGCTTGGTGTATTTGGTGGGATGTCAATGTTACAAAGAAAGGAATGAGTCTTTGGCAGCTTGTCACGCAGCTAACACAGTGCCCAGTACCTGGCAATGCTTTCTGAGTTGTTATCCTCTCTTAGCTGGGGCAAAAATGAAAGCACACATCTGGAGAGAAAAGTCCTTCACTTCTTTGTAATGTATGTCAGCTTATTGTAACCTTTATGGAAAAGGAGCCAGGACATTCTCCATCCAGACTCTAGAAAGCAAAGGTACTTGATCATCCACATAGAGATTCTCCCTTCTTTATCCTGTAGAGGACCCACCCTGTGCTCCATCTTCTTTGCATTTCTTGGGGGTGGTGTAGGTGTTGAGAGTGGGCAGCAATTTCTTGTGCTATAATGACCAAAACACACAAGATTTGGGATCTGGGTCCAACTGTGTCTGGATGAGGAGCTGGTTTGGTCTTTTGGTGTCAGGTTTTCTATTCAGAGTATTGCATTTGTTGAGTTTCCCCAGACTTTAGTTGTGGTTCTGCTGTGGGAGTGTCCTTGTCCTCCTACACCTGTCCTCCTACATTCCTAAATTGACCTCTAAATCCTAGACATTGAGAGGTGAGGAAGTCAGGATGGTGGATCAGTGTCTTTACAAAAGGGCCCCAGCACACTCTTTGCCTTTGCCACTGACAAGAAGTTGGTCATCTGCAGCATGCACAGAGCCCTCTCTGGAGTCAGAGCATGCTGGTTTCATGATCTTGAACTTTTAGCACCCGGAAAGTAGTGAGAAAATAAACTTCTGGTGCCGCAGGCCATGAGCCTGTGATACTTCTGTTACAGTGACCCAACCTGCTGAGGTACCCATGTCCATGGGCCTTGGAATTTTTGTTGCGTTTAAAAGTCGCTTCACCTCTTATATTGTTTACTTTGTATTTTGTCTGAAAATTGTTTGTCTTTTTTTCTTAAATGTATTATTTTGGGAGAGGGGGGAAGAGGCTGACTCATTTTGTAGTCTAGGCTAATTTGGATTCTTCTATGTAGATCAGGCTGGCCTCAAACACCTGATAATCTGCCTATCTCGGCTTCCCCAGTACTGAGATGACAGGAGCAATCCACCATTCCCAGCTCCCAGATTTACACGTTTATATTACAATGTTCCCCAGAAGCCTGCTGACTTATAACCTTGGGATGGGAGAGCTGCAAGAATCATCAAGAAACAGCAGTGTGGATCACAGTAGAAAACAAAACACTCCATCTCGAAGGAGAATGTAATGTAAATGTAATATGAATCATACATTCTGTTAAATTTTAGTAACCACAATGATAAAAAAAAGAGAAACAAAAGTTTAACACTATATATTAACCACATACCCCCAATGTACACAATTCATGTGAGCTATTGAGATGTTGAACTTTCTTTTCCCTGTGCTAAGTCTTCAGAATCCAATGTGGAGTTCACAGTTGGCACTGCATCTCTCTGTGTGTGCTGATTTTTTTTTGACCTCTATTTAGAGGTCACAAAACAGAGCTGAATGAATAAATTCATACCCGAGTTGTCCCAACCAGACAGTTATTTTATAATAACTGAAAGATCAGATTTTAATTGCAAATTAATTGAAATGAAATAAAAAAAATTCAGCATCTCACTTGCACTCGTCCAATGTCAAGTGCTAGATAGCCTTACATGGCTGGCGTCAGTGTGTCACACTACACAGAGCCATGACTCACAAGCTAGCCTCCTTGTTGTAAAGAACAGGTAGCTTGAAAAACAAACCCATGACCTGGGTGTGGCTCAGTGGTATGGCACTTGCCTAGGGCAAGGCTATGGGTTCGATTCCTAGCACTAGGGGAAACATGGAATAACAGGAAAGACGAACATTAGATTTAAGACAGATGCTACTGCCAGCCAAGGTGCTGTGCCCAGGAGACTTAGCACATACTGAGGAGGTGTTAAAGACACACTGTGCCAAGCTGAGATATTCCTTTGATGGAATCAGGAAGTTTAAGAGAAGGAACAGATGCTATACATGGGTACTATTAAAAACTAGTCTAGATGCCAGGTGGTCACTGTGCATTGGCTGCAGCCTACCTGTCTTTACCCTGATCACTCACTTGTACCTGGGCATCAGTGGCAGCTGACTGAGAAAAGGGAGCCAAGACCAGGAGGCTGAATTCTGTTGAAGACCCCACCTATCCTGGCCCTGAAGCTTCAGGAGAGGCCTCAACTCCTCATTTTTTGAAATGGGGGTATTTGGCCTCAGCAAAGAAGACAAAACACAAATCCAAACTACCCAGAAGCCATGGACTGACAGCTACCATGCCCTATGCTAGCCCTGAGTAATCTCATTGCATCCATGCCATACATCCTGAGAGAAAGGCATTGTGCCCCTTCTATGGGCTGAGCATGGTGGTCACTTGCCACAGTCCTGTTAACATGAAGCCATGAGATTATAATTCGAATATATGTTGGCATCCCACATCCTAATTCCCCATGATGGCAGGTTTGAAGTACTATTCTGTTTCCCAAAATGATGTGTCTGTGTTCCAAGGACTGTCAACACGCAGTTTGTAGTATTTCTTGGAGAAGTTTTCTCTAGCTTATGCTAATTCTCTGGATCAGGAAGTTGGCATGCCTTCCTTTGGCCACATATTTCTTTGGGTCTCCTGGATTATTCCCATCTAGATGGAATGTTTTATTTTCTACCCTGATCCACACTGGTGTTTCTTGATGATTCTTGTAGCTTTCCCATACCAGGTTGTAAGTCAGCAGGCTGGTGGGCTAAAGTAAAAGATGTGTTTGGTTTGGCTCAGGAAGTGTTGGCTCACAGGATTTATATATATATATATATTGAATTAGTTGCCAACACTGAAACATTGGGTGTTTCACATAAATCTGGATCTCTAGGTTTTGGAACAATTTGGCAACTGACCAGCAACTGAGTTGTTGACCAGAAAGCCAAGTGGCAGAGGACTTTTTGACACTTAGTCTAGTCTTTCCTGTGGTCACCTCCACTTGAGTCCCACTTGTCATCTTGGTGTGAGTGTGTGTGTGTGTGTGTGTGTGTGTGTGTGTGTGTGTGATCATTTTTTCATGATAAAGCTGGGTAACAGCACACAGGGCTGTTCTGCCATTTTCCCAGCTGTGTGAACTTGGGTGACCCAAAATTCTCACCTGAAAATGGTTCATGATGCACACAGGCTCAAAGACTCATCATAAGAATTAAATAAGTTCACACATGAGAAGTGCCTTGACAAATGTCCAGCACACAGTAGGTATCATGTGAGAGCCACAGATTATTAAGATGGGTTGGCATCTTCATTCCAGGCTTTGCCCATGTCTCTCAGATGCTGCACATGGAAGTTTGCTGATGGGGCCCTTCCTTTTTCATGACTCTGGATTCTTCCTCCAGGCAACAAAAAGTGGTACTTGCTCATGTTTGCTGGCATCAACCAATACTATTTCTGAAAGTTTCACAGAAATCCAGGTAAGCCTTTTAGGAAGGCCTATTCCCTAGGCTTACGAAGGGGTTTATTGCTAACTTGTGGGGTTATTCTTCTTTCTAAGGCACAGTTTTATCATTATTGTGAATAGAAAAATGTACTTATGGAAAAGACCCATGTACAAAGCATGCCTATAGGACATAGACATGGCTTGAACACATGGGCACATTAGACAATGAAACAATGTCCATAGTTTATGGATCTCCAGGCATGTGTGAGGGGCTGTGAGAAGTCTTTGTATGTTTTATTTCTCATTATCCCAGCAACAATGTAAGAACCACAAGGTTAATAACATTATCAGACTCCAAGTGTCAGCAAGCATGCCAAGAATGGAACTAAGGATTTTCACAGTTTAATTCATTTCCTAAGTAGCCCTTTGGAACAGGCACTGTTAATATCTTCCTCATGGCTGAGGAAGCTGAGGTTTGGAGAAGGTGAGAGATTTGTCCAAAGTAGCAGATGATTAAGTAAAGGAGCCAGGATTCGAATTCAGGCAGTAAGATATCAGAAACTACTGCTTCACTAACAACAGCCTTGATATCCCACTGTTGTAGATGGAAGAGCCTGTGCTCAGAGAGGTGTTGTGTTATTCTTAAGGCTGGAATAGACACAGGATATAATAATCCACATCCAAAGTGATGCTCACAGGGCTGCAAAAACTGCTGTCTAGAAAGTAATTGCTCTGGACCCCATCTCAAGACCATGATGGGCAGCTTCCAGTAGAGCTGCACCATGAGTTTGCTTCCACACATCTGGATTGCTATATCCCATCTAAGGTTCATGTCTCCAACTAGAGCTCAGGCAGAAACTGTTTCTTTTGTGGATTTGATGGCCCCGTCAAGAATGACCTCTCAAGGTCATATAGTCAGATACTGCCAGAGTAGCCTGCAACCTAGAATTCTGAATCTGTTTTTGTCTGGCTCATGTGTGAGGGATCCTGTGGTCAACTGTGCCTGAGTATGACACATACAGGATACAGGGTGAATTAGATACAGCATTCAGGGCTGTTTAGAAATGCTGTGTGTGTGTGTGTGTGTGTGTGTGTGTGTGTGTGTGTGTGTGTGCGTGCCCATGCACTCAGATGCAGGAATGTAGAGGAATGCTGTATAGCCGTATAAAGGAATGCCAAATTTCATACATTCTGTTGCAAATGATTGATATGGTAGATGAAATGGAAAAGGTAAGTCACTGTGTAATGTGCTCATTTCAGGCAGAGCTAGGAAGGAGAGTTGAGCTTCTTGACTTAGAGTTGCTTAATGCACTAATGTGCCTTAAAAGAGGCCATAGGAAATGAAGGTACAGTAGCCGTGGTCACCTGTGGGATGAGGTATTAAACACTGGGGAGCAAGGGGAAGCAGTGGAAGGGAGGCACGTCAGTCTGTGCCACCGTTTAATTTGAGGGTTTCAAGCCCCATGGATGCCATTATGTTTCAAGTAGACCCTCTGTTCTTCAGCTTCTGGAAGGGGCTACTTCCTGGGAATGAGCATTTAAATTCTACAGGGGGGCTTGGAATTCTATTGAAGTTTTTTTTTCAGTTTTTAATTTTGAATTATTCATTGCTGGTGGATAGCAACAGCAGTTGGTTTTTATACATTAATCACGGAATCTGCAAGCACATCGGAGCCCCTGGTTAGTTCTTAGGAGCTTTTCTGTGATATCTTTTAAGTTTTCCATGAAGGCTTTTCTAGCATCTGTGAATAGAAATTATTGGATCTATTTATTTCTGAATTCCTTTGTTTCTCTTTCTAGCCTGATTCCAGTGGCCCAAACTTCCAGTACCATGTTGAGTGGGAATGAGGAAGGCGTTTCTTCCTGCCTGGCTCCAGATCGTGTGGAGTGCGGGAGCCCCTGAGTGTGATGGAAGCCCTGAGTTATTTGTGGATTTCATTTCCCATTAAAGAACTTCCCTTTATCACTGATGAGTTTTCACTACAAGAGTATGTTAAGAGTAACTTGGCCATTTCTGTTTATTGGCTTACAGTTTTATTTTCTTATAATGCCAGTCTTATTTTGATGATAGGGTAAAGCCGGTGTCACCAAACCATTTGGGAAATTTCTCCACATTTCAAATGATGATAATGTAACGTATGGAGTGCTTACTGTGCTCAAAATGTGTCTAGTGCTTAACTCAGTCTTCACAACACAGTAGTATGGAATATCATCGTCACCGTTCCATTTTTAAAGACCGGGAAATAGAAGCACCGATTAGTTAGTGTCTCTTGCCCATAGTTACACAGGGTATAAGCATCAAGGCCAGGCCATATCTCAGGGGTTCTGCTTTCATCTTCTCACACTTAGCCTGTTCTCCACACCCTCTCTCATTCAAGCTGCTTGTGTATTAAAGAAAACGTTATCTGCACTGCATAGCTCAGCCCAGTCACGGGGCCACTTAGTAGCCTTACCTTTGGTTAACAACCATGGTAACTACCGTGTGTCAGGTTGCCTTCCTCTCATCCCAGCCACCAGTGACAGATCTCATCACCCTGCTAGGCAGCTGTGGAAACCTTCCTTCCTGTAGGGTGGGGTGCCATTTTCAGCCACCATCTTCTTCCTCACTCTGCTTTCCTTCATGTCTGGGGCATGTAAAATTAACAAATCTTTCAAATCTCCATTTAATTTTGCACCGTTCCTTCCTTATCAGAGCGGCTCACCCATCACCCCCTTGCGGTCTTCCCCCCCTCCCCGCACCCCGGCACTCAGTTCATAGTTTCCTCCGTCCTTGTGCCATTCTGTTTAGGATGCTTCGTCTCCACTCAGCCAATCAGCACTAGCTTTGCCTACTTAACTCCGGTGCCTTGAGAAATAAGAAGTATCTTCCTCACTTAAGGAGGAGGAGGGAGAGAAACGGATGGAGCTCTATGAAGGATAGGGTTCTTTGCTAAGGGGAGCAAGGTTAGTCAAAACAGCTTCCTGGGGGGAGGGAGGAAGTACAACTCAACAGAATGTACAGGCGCGTTTATCTGTGGTTTGACGCTATGATTGTATGGCAGATGCAGCACTTCTCGGTACCTCAGTTTACTCAGCTATAAAATAGGTTCACATGCATCTGTGTGTGAAAAGATATGGTGTGGAGAAGGCCCTGAGTAAAATGAGCCTTTTTTGAACCAGACACTATCCTGAATGTTTTGTGGGGTAAGGTTTTGCTATGCTGCCTAAGCTGCCTTTCAACTTCTCATCTCAAGAAATCTCCCTGTCTTGTGAGTAGCTGAGACCACAGGTATGACTTAAGCTATTTTCACATGGAGTATCTTCATTAATAGATGCTACCCGGGAAGGTAATTACACTTGACTTTTAACCCATTTTACCGATGGGGCAAACTGTGGAACTGACAGCTAAGAATTCCTTGAGTGGTTAGCTCTGTCCATATAGGAATTCCTTGGACTCCAGTCAAGCTGGTTACATTGGTCCACATAGACAATTACTTAAAGTAGGGGGCTGGGCCACGTGGCTTCGTTTTTTCAAGCTCTTTCTGGTTGCTATGTGCCTGTATGTGGCCAGAGACACCTGCCACTTTCCTGTAATTACTGGATCCCTCTTGGCAAATAGCCAGCCATTCCCCACCCGCTTCTCCATTTCCACTCACATCTCTAACAGCACTGGGGGGATTTGGAAAACTTGGGAGTGAGTTCACTGCTGGGAAGAGTGACTCAATTAAAATCTCAGTTTTCAACAATAGTAGCAAGGCTGGTGTTCTGCCCACTGTTACATCGAACCCCTCAAGGCTGTGTCTCTCCATCAGCAGTGGTGACAAGGGCTTGCTAACTGATGGTCACTCTGGGTTAAGGAGGAGACCACCATAGTGAACTTGCAGGGTTCACATGCCAGACTAAGTGCTTGCCCCTGGGCACCTCCTGAGCCCTCTGTGGGTTGTGCTTTCCTGACAACCCATGGGATGACAATTATGACTGCAGCCATACAGTGTCAGTCGGTACATGTGACAGTCACAGAGCCACACGCTTAATCACTTCCTCAACTTCTCCAAAGCTGTCCCTTTTGCCACTCTCATAATGTCCGTTTTACTGAGATAGAAACTGAGGCTCAGGGCCACCACACCACCTGACTCTGGTGGAGGCTGGATTAATCCTCTGTCTGCACTCTCTTTTGTTGGGACATGCTTGCTTTCCTGTATGGATTTAAAACAGTGGTTCTCACCCTTCCTAAGGCTGTGACCCCTTTAATATTACTGTTCTTCATGTTGTGGTGATGCTCCTCCCCCCCACTACAGAAGTATTTTTGTTGCTGTTTCATAACTGTAATTTTGCTACTGTTATGAATCATAACTTTTCTGCTTTTTTCTGATAGTCTCACATGACTCCTGCGAAAGGGTCATTCGACTCCCACAGGTTGAGAACCATTGCTTTAAAAGAATGGCAAGGACTCTGTCTTTGAACCAGACTTCCAAGTTGCTAACAGTCCACCATAGTTTTGGCTAAGATTGATCTCCCCCTCCCCCTTCTCTAGGAAGCTTGACCCCTAGCTTCAGCTGCTGTTCTAAAATCCGAAGCTTCCATTCATGAGTTCTATGAGTCCAGGCCCCTGGAGACCCTTTGGAGCTCTTTGGCACATCCCTAGTATTAGCACACAGTATAAGGGGTAAAAACTCTTAGCTAAGTCTACAAATACATCCACACCAAGTTCAGATCTCAACCTTTCTCTCTCTTAAATATAACCCTTAGCCCTGGGCTAACCCTTATAACCATATAACATATAACCCTTAGCCCTGGGCTAACCCTATGCTAAACACAGTGCCTGGTATACTGTGCCAAAGCTATGGATAGAAAAGACCATGGCCATTCATTCATAAGAGTTAGACTGTGACCGTTCATGACACTTTGACTTGAGGTCATTGACAGTCAGCATTCTCTGCTCTCCTAACCTCATGTCCTGTTTTGGACTCTTGGAGGTCACCCTCCTCCTTGTCTTTTCAGCTTAGAGAATGCCCCAGAGTGATTGGCTAGTACAGCAGTGGGGGAGATGGAATGGTCAGGAAGGGGGTTACACTCTGACGAGAGGGTGCTGAGGAAGAGGGGGGCTCTAGCTCTTCTTCACTTCATCAGGCATCACATATAAACCAGCCTCTCAAAAACTGATGTCCCAATAGAAAGCTCTGGGGACAGGCTTTGGAGGGCAGGAGGGGGAGGTGCAACTTGGACGGAAATCAATTTCAGTTCCAGGTAATTATAGGAGTCCCCTACCTGACAGGGTGCACAGAGGTGCGGCCCCTCTTCTAGGGAGGCATAGGTTAGGGAGAGAGTTTCTCTCCACATGGGGCTTAGGGCCCATGTTAGGAAACTTGTGCTTGCTTGTGCTGGGAGATTGCTGGAGACCATCCTTCCACAGGCTCCGGATTCCCTAAAGGTTTGTGGAGGAGAGGGTGCTCAGATCTCCAGAAGACTGAGGCCCAGCTTCTCAAGATCCCAGGATGCTCAAGTTCTTGGGGCAGAGGTGATAAGTGGTTGAGGCTTGCAGTCTAGCTTGAATAGGGATTTTTCTCTTTCTGAGCCTTTCTGTCTCTAGCTCTCCTTTTCTTTCTGTTTGTGACTCCAGGAATGTCCATGACATTGTGTGGATGACAGAACTAACCAAAGACCCCCAAATTGAAGCCAACCCCATCACCACAGGGAGCATGGAGGCTGTGCTTCCTGGTCCAAGTTGCTCTCCCTCATAGCCCAGGCACACACCCCTCCTCCCTCAGCAGCTCATCTCTCTTCAGGAATTCACTACAAGTCTCAGCTTCACTTTCCAAAGGACATTAAGATGTGGGACCAGCCAGCCAGTCATCTGCAGCGCTGGGAGCTGCCGGCGTAGGGAGGACTGTGGTTGACCTGGAGGCAAAGCCCTCAGAGGAAGCAGACATAAACTCAAGGAGACTGCCACCCTCTGAGGTGCCAGGGCGCGCATCCCTGCACAGTCGCCCCATACATCCCAGACCCAGAGGCACCCCTTGACCCCTCTAAGCCCCTGGGAGACACCTTTTCCCTAGGGCAGATAGTGGATAGTAAGGGCTCATCTCGTTGTTTCTTGAACCTGAGAAGCTATGATCAAGGTTTAAGCTTTATGTAGCATTAGCTTAGGCAGGGAAGTACGAGTGTGGCAGAAGTGTTCTCAGCTGAGGTGACAGAGTGGGGCAAAAGCTGGAGAGAAGCCTTCCCTAGGCTTTCTGCCCAGAAACTGCGGTCAAGTCTCATGCAGCCCTTCTGGGACCCTCAGGGATGAGATC